>NC_041390.1:364986895-365001231 GCF_002162155.2 Triticum dicoccoides | reverse complement strand
GAGTTAAGGAAGAACCAGTCGTAGCGGGGAGGGGGGCTCGCCGGAGAGGTACCCCACTATCTATCTTAGGTGAAGGGTGGGGGCGATGGTCGCCGGCGGTGGTGGGGCGGTGTCATGGGGATATCCGGAGAAAAGCTCGACATGGGGGGCCTAGAGGGATGGCTGAGGCGGCGGCGGACTGGCGGTGGGGAGTGGTTTCGGGGCGGGAGGGGCGGCGCACCACTGGCCGTGGGCGGCAGGGGCGGCGGTTTGGCCGGTGGTGGCCGGCGGCTCAGGGAGTTGGAGGTTGAAGATGAACTGCTACATGACGAGCTGCCCCGGCTCTCGCATGTGCTGCTGCTACTATTTTGTGCTACTAGTGCGTTCAGTTTTGACAGTAAAATTCAGTTTTGACAGCGAAATTCAGATTCGATAGCGAAATTCAGTTTCGACAGTAAAATTCGGTTTCGACAGTTAAGTTCAGTTTCGACAGTTAAATTCAGTTTCAACAGTTAAGTTCAGAGATGAGCGGGTGATGTATTTTACATCTAGCACTTTGTGGTTATGTATTTTACGTCATCTATTGGAGATGCTATTAGAATTCCACTCAGGTTAACGTTGTCTCTCTTGTCCTACTTCAGCCTCAGCGTCGTACAACTCACCAGAGCTGCTCCATCGTCGAAACTCTCCATCACAGCGGAGCAGTACCCGCGGTTCCATCTCCAGACGCCTAAGATCTTCTTCCCCTCCTCCGACAGCTATGTCAGCCGGAGCATCCTCATTCACCAACCCAATCACACTGAGATTGACATGGCTTCGCCAAACAGGTTGTACACTTGTTGCATCTCTTTTTTACTCTACATGTTATATATATATATATAGTGCACATAGCACATGTAGTAACATGAAAAACGATTGTTTTATCCTACTATATGACAAGCACTGAGGTTCCAGGCAACTTAGCTATCCTTGATGGAATCTCTTGAATGCTATCATTATTTATCTCTGCGCGTTTGAGTTGTGCATTTGTTGATGGGCCTGGGAGTTGAGCTAGTAGGGTAGTGGCCTTGGTCCAAAGTAGTAGAAGTAGCACAAAAGCATTTTTTGAGTGTAGGCTTTTCCTTGCTCAAGCCTGCCTACTAGAATCACAAGGGCTTGAAAGGAAAACTGAAGGAAAAACATAGAAATTAGAAAGTTTCCTATGGTACTACTATTCATGCATTTGGTTCAAAGGAATGGCGCAAAGGAAAACAGTAGGATTTGTTCCTTTAGTGTCTCCTTGAAAGAAAAACCGTAGGAATTTTAATTTCCACTTGTCCTCCTTTTCAATTTCCTATTCATGAAGCACAAGACTAAGAGATTGTAGCATAATAGCATTATAACTGTACGTTTTCTTGTGATTCGACTTAATCTCACCATACTTCTTTGCATCATGTGATCTTCCAATTCTTGTGAACCAAACACACAGATTGGCAGAAATCCTGTGTTTTTAAATTCTCTATTTTGCACGTGCATTCCTATCCTATTCCTGTCTATTTCCTATCCCTGCATTGTTAGAATCCTCAAATTCAAACAAGCCCTTACACAATTACTTCCGTTACAGCTGCTCCAACAACGGAAGGGTTCACCATAGCAGGGATCTGCTCTCCAGACTATCTTTCACTGCCTTAGATCTTCTTCCCCGGTGCCGGCAGCCACGACAACTGCATTACCATCATCAACTAAGCGGATGACCTTGAGGACTACACGGGTCCGCAAGAGAGGTCGCACTCTTCCGTGTCTGCTTACGTTATGCATTGCTTAATATGATGACATGCTACTTTATCTTCGTTTTCACTGATACGTCTCCGTCGTATATACTTTTCCAAACACTTTTGCCCTTGTTTTGGACTCTAACTTGCATGATTTGAATGGAACTAACCCGGACTGACATTGTTTTCAGCAGAATTACCATGGTGTTATTTATGTGCAGAAACTAAAGTTCTCAGAATGACCTGAAACTTCACGGAACATCGTTTTGGAAATAATAAAAAATCATCGCAAAAGACGAAGACTAGGGGGCCCACCACCTGTCCACAAGGGTGGGGGGCACGCCCCCCTACCTCGTGGGCCCCCTGGAGCTCCTCCGATCTCAACTCCAACTCTATATATTTGGTTTCGGGGAGAAAAAAATCAGAGAGAAGAATTCATCGCATTTTACGATATGGAGCCGCCGCCATGCCCTAAAACCTCTCGGGAGGGCTGATCTGGAGTCCGTTCGGGGCTCCGGAGTGGGGAATCCGTCGCCATCATCATCATCAACTATCCTCCATCACCAATTTCATGATGCTCACCGCCGTGCGTGAGTAATGCCATCGTCGGCTTGTTGGACGGTGATGGGTTGGATGGGATCTATCATGTAATCGGGTTAGTTTTGTTAGGGTTTGATCCCTAGTATCCACTATGTTCTGAGATTGATGTTGCTATGACTTTGCTATGCTTAATGCTTGTCACTAGGGCCCGAGTGCCATGATTTCAGATCTGAACCTATTATGTTTTCATCAATATATGAGAGTTCTTGATCCTATCTTGCAAGTCTATAGTCACCTATTATGTGTTATGATCCGTTAACCCCAAAGTGACAATAATCAGGATACTTACCGGTGATGACCGTAGTTTGAGGAGTTCATGTATTCACTATGTGTTAATGCTTTGGTCCGGTACTCTATTAAAAGGAGGCCTTAATATCCCTTAGTTTCCATTAGGACCCCGCTGCCATGGGAGGGTAGGACAAAAGATGTCATGCAAGTTCTTTTCCATAAGCACGTATGACTATATTCGGAATACATGCCTACATTACATTGATGAAGTGGAGCTAGTTCTGTGTCACCCTAGGTTATGATTGTTACATGATGAACCGCATCCAGCATAATTCTCCATCACCGATCCATTGCCTACGAGCTTCCCATATGTTGTTTTTCGCTTATTTACTTTTCTGTTGCTATTGCTATCATCATTACAAAATACCAAAAACATTACTTTTGCTACCGTTACCACTACTATCATATTACTTTGCTACTAAATACTTTGTTGCAGATATTAAGTTTCTAGGTGTGTTTGAATTGACAACTCAGCTGCTAATACTTGAGAATATTCTTTGGCTCCCCTTGTGTCGAATCAATAAATTTGGGTTGAATACTCTACCCTCGAAAGCTGTTGCGATCCGCTATACTTGTGGGTTATCATTCACCTATTAGACTCCGAGTCAGGTCCAAACTAATGCTGAAACTTCAGTTTTTTAAATGGTTGTGGGGTACATATTGAGGTAGCAATCAATACTATCTGTCTACTATCTGGTTAATCTCGGGTGTCTACAATAAGTTTCATGTTGGGTGCAAACAAACATTAAAGGAGCCATTATCTGTATTTTTAACTAAAGCTATTATCTGCCTGCTATCATTGGTTTTGGGTCTATCCATAGTTTGCTACCATCACTCTTGATTTGTGCATGCACTCCTTACGTAATACCACTATGTTTTATTCCTATGCATGTTAGTTATTGTACACAATGGAACTGAACATGTAGAGCAAAAGAGACGAGCCTTGCGTGGCAATAAAATTTCATGCAGACGTCGCTCCATGGTGGGCACAAAGGCAGACCCCCCTCCACCCATTTCGAATTGTAATCAAGAGGAAGATAACTGTTCTAAGGCCGATTCAGAAGGAGAAGACCACTCCTATTTAGCCCTTGAGGTCTTCTCTCTAACTTGGCATGCTGATGTTGGTAATATCATGCATATGGTGCCTTGCATTGCTTACTTTATACATCAAATACGTCATCTTCTTAGTTTAGACATGCTTTGTGTGAATGCCATCTGTTTAGTCTCTTTATCGTATATGTGAATCATGCAATGCCATCTTGTTTAGCCATGCATCATATATGTGAATTTTGCAATGCCACCTTAGTTAGCCAGTCATCTTATATGTGAATTATATCATGCCATCATTTTTTTATTACGTGTTAAATTTGTCAACAATTATAGTACATTCAATTACTCTTCCTGTGCATCAGCCATTCGGCACGGTCATGGAAAAATCTGGAGTGGAAACAAAGTCTTCAGAGCAGACAATGCTATCTGACAAAGCACATGTCTAGCTAGTTACAAATAGATCCTTAGAGGAGGATTCAGAGACAGATGACCAGTCCTATTCCCCCACCCCCCCGTGGTGCATGCTCTAACTTGGCAGGGTTATGTTGCTCATATCATGCGTATGGTATCTTGCATTGCTAAGTCATTTGCTTAGTTCAGACATGCTTTGTGTGAATGCCACATGTTTAGTGTCTAATTACCATATATGTGAATTATGCAATGCCATCTTGTTGCAAGACACTATATATGTGAATTATGCAATGATATCTTGTTGCAAGGCATTATATATGTGAATTATGCAATGCCATGCTATTTAGTCAAGCGTCATATATGTTAATTATATCATGCCATCCTTTTTTTGTATTTCTCGTTGCATTTGTCGACAATGTTTGTATATTCAACTTCTCTTCCTGTGCATCAGCCATTTGAATTGGTGATGGAGAAACTGGAGTGAAAACAAGGTCTTCAGAGTAGAAAATGCTACCCGCTGAAGCAGATATCTTACTTGTTATAGATAGCTCTTTAGAGGAGGATTCAGAGGCAGATGACCAGTCCTATTACCCCCTGAGGTGTATGCTCAAACTTGACAGGGTTATATTACTCAATCATGCATATGTTGTATTGCAATGCTTAGTTTTTTACATCATATACACAATATTGAACGCAATCTCCTTTGTTGACACATCATATATGCGATTTCCCTCTACTCACTTGCTTAGTATATAAATCATATATTAGAATTATATCATGCCATGATGTTTACATAGATAGCATGTATCTGAATTATGGCATGCCAACCTGTCGGTGTCAAAACCGGCGGATCTCGGGTAGGGGGTCCCGAACTGTGCGTCTAAGGAAGATGGTAACAGGAGGCGGGGGACACGATGTTTACCCAGGTTCGGGCCCTCTCGATGGAGGTAATACCCTACTTCCTGCTTGACTAATCTTGATGATATGAGTATTACAAGAGTTGATCTACCACGAGATCGTAGAGGCTAAACCCTAGAAGCTAGCCTATGGTATGATTGTTGTCCTACGGACTAAAATCCTCCGGTTTATATAGTCTCTAGAGGGGGCTAGGGTTACACAGAGTCGGTTATAAGGATGGAGATCTACATATCCGTATTGCCAAGCTTGCCTTCCATGCCAAGGAAAGTCCCATCCGGACATGGGACAAAGTCTTCAATCTTGTATCTTCATAGTGCAACAGTCCGGCCAAAGGATATAGTCCGGCTGCCCGAAGACTCCCTAATCCAGGACTCCCTAAGTAGCCCCTGAACCAGGCTTCAATGACGATGAGTCCGGCGCGCAGTTTTGTCTTCGGCATTGCAAGGCGGGTTCTTCCTCCGAATACTCCATAGAAGATTTTGAATACAAGGATAGTGTCCTGCTCTGCAAAACAAGTTCCACATACCACCGTAGAGAGAATAATATCTCCACAAATCTAATCTTCTGACACCTTTGAAAGCATGACATCATACCACGGCCCGGTCATTATTCGAACTGTTTTTCTCAACCAGCTACTGCACATATCGCGAGGTGGTTTCCTTGGCACGCCTTGTCGAAGCAGAGATCGTGTTCCCTTATCACGAGATTCTCATCAATATGGATGTGGGCAACCCAACTGCGCCATCAATTATGGCGCTTGGGGGATGAGAGGTTTTACCAGGTGAGTGGGGAGGCGCATTGCCTCTTCCGTCCTTATAAAGGGACAAGGATTCACTCTTTTCACCCACGCCTTCTTCCCGATTCATTCCCTTCTGCTCAGGCTCGAGCGCCCAAGCGTTCAGCTTCTCTGCCCACAAAAAGGTCCTCGAAAGATGTCTAGATCCGAAGCAGGAGGCAAATGGATGGCCTCTACCGTTCGAGAGTAGGACATCAAAAAGCTTCGGGAGGCCGGGTATTTGGCCAAGAAAATCAGCCACCGTCTCCCGACGGCGGGACAGATCGTCCCCACTCCGGAACCCCACGAGAGGGTTGTATTCCTCCCTCACTTTGTCTGTGGGCTAGGGTTTCCCCTCCACCCGTTCGTTTGTGGCATCATGTATTATTATGGGATCGATCTTCATGACTTGTCCCCTAATTCCTTCCTCAACATCTCGACATTCATTGTCGTGTGCGAGGCTTTTCTCTGCATTTCGCCGCACTTCGGTTTATGGCTGAAGGTTTTTAATGTGAAGCCCAAGGTGGTGGGCAGCGAGCACGCCGAGTGAGGGGGCGCTATGGTGAGCAAGATGCCCAACATCATATGGCCAACGGGAACCTTTAATGATTCTGTCAAGGAGTGGCAACAACAGTGGTTTTACATCACTGAGCTGTGCGGCAAGGAATGGGCCGCCTCTCCCGAATTTCGATCCGGCGTCCCTCTGCGGCTTACATCCTCAGTTAAGAAAGGCCTAGACTGGTCCTCGTCCGACAAACTGTCGGTGCTCCGGACACGCGTTAAAGATATGGGAGATAAGAACATTGAACTTGTCAACGTAGTCCAGGTGATGTTAGTCCACTGGGTACTGCCTTGTCAACACCGGACTTGCAATCTATGGGAATTCGATCCGGCCAGGCACCAAAGCTTGCGAGGGTTCTTCGGTTCCTCGCACAAGAACATTTGGAAGGTGCATTTCAAGTCCAGCAAATCATGGCCACACTCCACCGAGGACCGCGGGTACCAACTGTCCCACCCTGCAAGTTCGGTGAGTTTATCCAACTTTTCTATTCGCATGACCCAAAGGAAGCGCTTAATGCATGTTATTCAACTCTCTCAGGGCTGGACGAAGAAGGCGGAGCAGATCCATTGTCCGGCCCTAGTGCCTGAAGACCCGTACATCCCACTTCTGATGGAGATGCTGGTCCCAGTGCCTTACAAGGTGCCGAAGAAGACGGCTGATAAGGAGGCCAAAAAGACCCGGGGTGGCCTTCGTCGCCGCAGCACTTCGGACACAATATCTGAAGGTTCTGATGCCCATTCCGCCTCCGAAGAGGACGAAGAGGAGGAGGAAGATGAATCCCCTACGGGGGAAAGAAGGAAGAGGACGGCCTCTGCACCCTTGGAGGCCGAACAGGCTCATCTTCCGGAGGAGTCCACTGCCACTGCCGACAACGGCCCGACATGGGATCCCAGGGCCCAGCCCCTGGTGAACTCGTAAGTATATAAAATCCGAGTACGTTTAAGCGTCCGGACTCATCGTGGCTTAGTATTTTAACCTGAGCATATTGTTTTTGTAGTCTGGCGAGGTCCGGTACCAAACAATCCTCATCAGAGGACCTGCTGAGCTCAAATGCTATGGAGAGCGGGACGCCCCCAAAGGCCCCTTCCTCTAAACAGGTGCATAATACCGAGGCATCGTCCTAGAAGGACCCCGACCAAGGAGGAAAGGAAGAAACCGTGAAGGCAGCGCCTGGAGGTCAAACCATAGGGGCCGGACACGTGGGGGAGAAGATTCCCATCGGGTCTGACGGCGGGGGCGATCCTGAGTTTGGCTCCCCACTAGATGCGATTCCAAAGACCTATACGGCTCCAGAATCAAGAAGGCAGCCTCCTTCGACTGGAGGGGGCGTGCCTGTTCCGCCGGCGACCTCTGTCCATCCAGAAGTGTCGGATGCTTTGTTGGTGGCATTGCAAGACGCCTCCATCGTTGATGAACACCATGCCCTTATGGGTGCGGTGATTAAGAAGATTCAGTCAACTGAGAGTGGACTGAACGAAGCCTATATCAGCCTTATAAGAGGCTTTGAGGTATGTTTTATGAGTTGTCGAAGAGTGACATAGTATAGATAGTAGCCCCTGATACACTGTTCAGTGAAAGAAAGAACCGGACAGGGGATCAAATTGATGATCGCAGGAAGACTCATTGAATGACATTGATTTCTCTTCTGTTTCAAGAAGGTACCTATAGCGGCTGCTGCCTCTCGTACTGCGGAGATCTCCGGACTGAATCAAAGTCTGGAGCGGGCCATAGAAGAACTTGGCCAATTGAAAATGCAGTTGAGGGATAAACAAGGTATGCACAAGCATTGCGCGCATTTATTGTGGAATAAATGTTTAGTATGAAATAAGCCGCATAATTTGTGCTAGGGGTTATGACCGAAGTCGAGGCCCTCAAAGGGGGCATTGCCGAGGCTGAGAAAAAGGCGGCCATAGAGCGGACTCTTTGTGAGAAATACGAGGCCATAGTTATTAAAGCTGAGCAGGAGCTGCAAGAGGCCGTAAGTAAATGTGAGACCTTGGAGCAGAGTTTAATAGAGAAAGAGCCCGAACTCACCAAGGCGCGTCCAGCCACGAGCAATGCCCGGGGGGAAACCCAAAGCGCCCTGTAGGGGATCCGAGAGGCGAGAAAGATCGCGGCGGGTAAGGCTTTTCCCATGTAAAGCAAGTATTTGAAGGGAAAACTATGTTTTTGATTTTGAATCCCGATTTCTCAGGTGTATTTGCAGAGCTACCTTGCAGCATATCAGATGCCGCCCAATTCTATCGAGCCAAAGAAAGGAACACCACAGATAAGCTCTTTTGGTCGCAGTATTTGGTGCCGAATTATCCGGTGCCTTTTGCCGATCAACTGAAACAGCTGATCGAACTGCATAAGGCGGCTGAACTAGCCATGAAAGATATGGTTATCCGGCTATGGCAAGCCGAGCCAATTCCAAGCAGCTACTTCGGGCTCGTGAGGCGGCTTGTAAGAGCTTGCCCTCGACTTGACGTCATCAAGTTGTCGGTCTGTATAGAAGGAGCATGAATGGCCTTCGCCTGCGCAAAGGTGCACCGGGAAGATGGATGCCGAAAAACTGATGACTGGAGGACCGCTATAGGGGAAGGAACACCACAAGCCCGAATTATATTATGAGAGTGTCCTGAAAGGATCCTACCTTGCAGCGGAGCTATGCACCAAGGACATTATATTTCCATGAATGCCAATCATGTTGTCCTTTGTAATGTTTGAACAAGGTCGTTTATTTGTCGCCTGTTATATCAAAGTTTACCCTCCTATGCGGCTGTTTCTATATTGAACCTGAGAGTTGGCCAGCCGTCGGCTTCTGCCCCCACGTAAGAAGTACGGGGGTGTTCGGGATAAACCTGAGCACTCTTTATCCCAGTTTTGGGTCCTTCGAAGGAGGTTCTCAGGACAACGAACCAAGCAATCAGACTATAGGGCTTTATCACTCTCACTTAGCCATAGGAGCTTTAGTATCGTCGGCGCAGCCCCTTGTGTTTGAAAGACCGTACTAGGGGCTCTATAAGCGCCTGATGGGAGAAAAAACCGATCCATCGCACGCTGCATTGGTTATGGCATTATGCGGGAGAAATCCTTAAAGATTTTGTACTACTCGAATAGCTGACCAGCTCTCGCCGTATCATGACAATCAGTTTTCGGCTTTCTCTACTCAGGTGCTCATCCGGAAGAACCGGGACACAATCGCAGTAGTTCTCCCGGTGCTACCTTAGCCGATATAGTGGAACGTAAGGTACCAAAACATGGGAGCCGGGCAAACCCAACTATTGACCCAAGACATGATTCAGAGCTGATGCATATAATGCCATAAGTTCGGGGTGCTGAACTTCCATGAAGGTGTTCGGACTTTTATTGCTGTGTTACGGGAAAAACGAAGCCCCTGGCATATTTAAGGCATATCGCTGTGTACGGATGCCACTTGACAAAATGATTTCGATAAGAAATAATCAGTAGGTAAACGTCATATAAATCCACATGTTGAATTGGAATAAAACGTCTATGAGTATGGGTACACGTAATGTGATAAAAAGGGGTTGTGATAGCCGAACCTGCTGTGACCAGGGGGAAGAGGTTGAGTGCGGATCCGTAATATAGCCGGACGGTCACTATGGGGAATGTCTAAGGATTCCCTAACGCATTCAAGATGCCTCCATGTAGTCTGTCCTAGTCGATGCAAAGGTGAACCTGCAAAGGAAATATAAGAAATGTTTATGTGCCGGAGGGCGGTTGAACCGCTGAGTTCGACCTATCATGGCCTTCGCCGGAGTGTTTAGTTGAGCTCTGGACGAGCCGGGGTATCCTTCTGCGAAGTAGTTCGGAGCCCTTGATGGTGTCCGGGGGCCTGGAAGTTGACCCAAGGTTCGGCTGCAAGGTGCTGCTTGTTGTTTCTGCTGCTAAGGCAGTGGTGTATTAGTTGGTGCCGAAGGAAGGTTCGACCTTGCCATGAACCGTGATGATGCCGCGTGGACCGGGCATCTTGGGCTTACGATAGGCATAATGTGGCACCGCGTTGAATCGAGCGAACGCGGTTCGTCCGATCAGTGCTTGATAATCGCTAGTATGATGCCTCTAAAAGTGGCTTTAGTGGGTTTGGTCGCTGAATGATCGATGCCCATCTTGCGCACTGTGTCCTGGGAAAGCATATTTAAACTGCTACCTCCGTCCATAAGGACTCGAGTGAGGTGGAACCCGTCTACTATTGGGTCGAGGATTAGTGCGGCTGGATTGCCCTGATTGGCGTTAACCAAACGATCCATGCGGTTGAAGGTGACCGGTCCTAGTTTATATTGTGGGACGACTAGTTCCGTTGAGTCGCCATCCCTAAGGGTGCATATCTGGTCCGAGTTAGAAATTTGGGTGGTATTTACGACATTCACTGATTGAATATGGGGGGATTTCTTTTGCCCTCCTGTGTTCGGTGATCTAGGCTCTTTGTCGCTATCGTCGCTTTGAGACCCCTCTTCGTCTTTGGCGCCTGCCTTGCCGGCTTGTTTGAAGACCCATCATTCTCTATTGGTATGGGTGGCTAGCATTTCTGGGGTGCCATTAATTTGGCATTGGCGATCTAGTATGCTGTCCAGACTGGATGGACCCGGATTTTTATTTTTGGGTGGCCCTTTCCGCTGACCGGACTTTGAGCCCCTGGACCCGGCATTAACTGTTGTATTTTCGGCGTTTTCACCATATTTGCGGCGCTGGTGTTTGTTGCATCGTGGTTTGCCGTTGCTATCCCTGGCTTCTGATATGCCAGGTTTGGTTGCTGTATTGGTACTACGAGCCAACCAGCTATCTTCGCCCGCACAAAAGTGGGTCATAAGTGTCGTGAGGGCTGCCATGGATTTTGGCTTCTCTTGGCCAAGGTGCCGGGCGAGCCATTCGTCACAGATATTATGCTTAAATTCTGCTAATGCCTCTGCATCCGGACAGTCGACAATTTGGTTCTTCGTGGTTAGGAACCGGGTCCAGAATTTCCTGGCCGATTCCCCTGGCTGTTGAGTTATATGCCTCTGCCAGGTTCTCCCAACTTCCAATGGAGTTTGCTGGCAAGCTATTGAGCCAATGCTGAGCCGGCCCTTTGAGTTTTAGCGGGAGATACTTGATGGCATGTAGGTCATCCCCACGGGCCATGTGAATGTGGAGGAAGAAGTCTTCTATCCATACCGCGGGGTCTATAGTACCATCGTATGGTTCAATGTTTACGGGTTTAAACCCTTCTGGGAATTCATGATCCATACTTCATCAGTGAAGCATAAGGGGTGTGCGGCGCCTCTGTGCCGGGCTATATCATGACGGGATTTGCTTTTAGTATATCCGGCGTGACGATCATCATCGCGTGTTGGTGCGCGCCCCCGTGATCCGTAGATCGATCTTGCCTGTTTTGCCTTGTTTTCCAATACGTCTCGCAGGTCCCGCGTGTTGCCCCGGGCCTTGGCATTTTTGTTTTATTGGTGACAGGGTGTGGGCTGGACTTCGGGCTGAAATGCCTCTCTGTCCCGGCCACGAGGTGGCCCGTCAGCCGCATCATATGCTAGTGATGTAGGTTTCAATGCTTCCTCCTCGAGGTGAGGTAGCAACCCGTGCTTTGGGTAACTCTTGGAGGGGCGCTCAAGTTCAGATTCCTCGGCCATAAGGACTTCGGTCCATCTGTCTGCTAGCAAATCTTGATCAACATGAAGCTGTTGTTGCTTTTTTTCAAGCTATTTGTTGTGGCCATAAGTCGGCGCTTGAAGCGCTCCTGCTCGACGGGATCCTCAGGCACGATAAATTCTTCGTCTCCGAGGCTCACCTCGTCTTCGAAGAGAGGTATTTGATTGTCCTCCTCCGATTCTCCATCTGTTGCCCGCTCTGGAGGACTAGCTTGTTCACCCTCCCGCTCTAAATCGTGCTGGAGGGGATTGTTGTCGTCTTCGGCACTATCCGGAGTGTTATTGTCTCTTGTGCCGGTATCACTACCATTGCTATGGCGGGACATAGAGCGGCGCCGCTGACGTCGGTGCTTGGGTTGCTTCTTGGAGGGGTCATCCTCCGCTGTCTCGTCACCATTGCCTTCTTTGGGCGTGTTCACCATGTATATATCATATGATGAGGTGGCGGTCCAGCGCCCTGTGGGCGGTGGTTCCTGTTCGTCTCCTGCATTGTCATCTGTGACAGCCTTATTTTTGGCCCTTTCTTTTTCTTTTGTTTTTCTGAGGTTTTTGCTTGAGTTTTCTTTTTCCGTGGCTTTGTGGTCTGGAAAGTGAAGAAGATGTCGTCTTCTTTGTTTCCAGAGTGGCTTGTCATTCCCAAATACGTCCCTAGACCATGTCATTTTCATCCTAGCCCAAATCCCAATATGCTTTTTTAAATTGGGAATATTCCTTTTCCATTAAAGGACAAACCCAATTTGCCCTAGGTTGTGAAGCAACCTTTATTTCCATCACTCCTAAAATTCCCAAGTAATTCTCATAAATTGTTTGGGTCACATCTTTCCCAAATATGGCAAAATATTTCATTTGTCATGTTCCCCATCATGCTCAAATAATTCATTTCCTATTCTGCCCAAAATGGCAGAATGTGAAGCAAGTACCATTTATCTTTTCCCAATTGACCTCAAAATCCTTGGGCACCTTTTCCTGTCCATATCATTGCCACATGCCAAAGTGCGACCTCATTTTCCTAGTAATCATTTAATTATGATTTTCCAAAGTTCCTGTCTGAGGGAAGTAGTTGTGAAGGAAGTACAAGCTAGGCATATCCAAATGAGTTGCAATTTTGCATGGCCGTTCATATAACCAAATCATCACTCTCCACCGAAGTAGAGCTCATGTCATGCGTCCATGTGAGCTCACCATCAATTCTTTGATTCTATCCAAAATTTCAGTTTGTGAAGCAAGAATATTTTATCTTGCTCCATTATCGCTGCCAATTTTTCTAGGCCTTCTGTTACCCATATAACTTACCTCCACCCATTTTGGGCATGTTTCATCAAGCCATTTGTCCTCTAGAATTTTTGCAAGTTTCTGGTTAGTGGAAATGTTTGTGAAGGAAGTACCATTTTGGTTTATCCAATTGGTATAAACCTTTTGCAGCATCTTCATATGGCCAAATAAGCCTGCCTTGCCAAAGTTCAGCTCAAGTGGCTCCTCCATTCGAGAGCATCATCATGATATTCATTCTGGACCAGATTACTTAGTTGTAAAGCAACTATATTAATTAGTGGTCCAATTCTTCTCAAAATTACCAGGATGTAAGTCCTTCTTTACCTCAATCTACCAGACAACTCCATTGACCTCAATCAAGTCTCTATTGAGCAGCAATACACGATCGAGTTTACTGCAGTAAACTTCAGGTGTTAACTGCCTTTTAACCGTGTCACTTTTAACCAATCTACCACCACAGTTATAGCCTACTTTGGAAGGACTATCTGCTAGACAACATATCTGGTGCTATTGAGCATTGAATGCCCTCATTCACGTGGTGACCACGACAATGGCGTGCCTGTGCACGCGCTCTTTACGCGGTGGCCGCGTCCAGGGTGCCGTTTTTGCTTCGTCTGCTTCCCCTCGTCGTCTTAGCGCGCGTGAGCATTTCCATTGTCTTCCTCTCGTCGTTGCTGATCACCTGGACCCCTCTCCCCCTCCGTCCGCCTTCTCACCGCCGCATGCCGCCGCACGTCCATGAGCACACAGTGCCGACCAAGCTTTAAGGGCGCTCGGCTTCTTCCTCTGCTTCCCGCTTGACCTCCTTTGCCCTGTGAGACCTCCACTGCACCTTCCTCATCTCCTATCCCGAGCTCGAGCGCGTGGGCACACGTCCGCGGAGCCAAACACGCGTCCGCAGCGGTGACAGCTCGACCTCCTCGCCCGCGGCTATTTAAGCCGTCCCCAAGGCCTCTCGACCTCACCACCGGCCCCCCTCACTCCCAGCAACCTCCCCATCCATCCACCCGAGCCTTTGGAGCTCTCCTGCTCCACCATTGCCTCCATGGCCGCGGCCTCCTCATCCTAAATTCGTGGCCACCAGA
>NC_041390.1:364970251-364986619 GCF_002162155.2 Triticum dicoccoides | reverse complement strand
CTCCTCGGAGTTGGCCACCGACCCGTTTCGGCTTCCTCCCGTCGATGTGGACTCGGTCCTCTTCTGGCGCTGCAGCTGCTCCAAGCGGGTGCAGCGCTCCACCCTGCTCCCGCCGGTGCCTTCACTCCGGTCGGGGGTGGCCTGAGTTGGCCGGGCCGACGCTGGCCTCGCTGCTGCCTCGCCCTTCCTCTGCTCTTTGTGCGTGTCGGGGAGGAAGGAGAAGGAGCCAGCCGAGAGGAGAGAGAGGGAGAGGATAAAGCGGGCCCCACTCATCCGCCACATAGCGCCACGGGCCCCCACTGCCACGCTAGATAAGTGGAGACGTACTCCCTGGAGTACGCCTTCGCTAACCGAAAATGCATTATGTTTCTTCTTCAAGGAGAAATTCGCTTTCTGTTATGGAAACGTATTTCCTGAGAAGGTGCTTTCTGTTTTTCTGGCTGAGGGCCTGTTTGTGATGATTTTATTATAGATAGGTCCCTGGCAGAGAAACTATCATATCTTTTTACTCCCAACTCCAAATCAGGTGATTCCAAAGCCCACATCTTCGTTTCATCGAGCCCCTTCTGTTGGGTTCAGATTCACTATGGTTTGACACTGTGAAAATGACCTTTTTCCCCTTGCACATAAACAGCCCCTCCGAGAGAGAACTGTTTCTGGCAAATCTTTCCGCGGCTTCACCACACTTCTTCCTGATGCCTTCTTCACCCCCAGGAAAGCCACAACACCCACTTTCATGATAGTCATGCAGTAGCCATGGTTTTCAACTTGAATATTTATTAAATGATTTCTTGTTTAATATATGGTTATCGTTGTTTCGGAAATGCTTCTGGGATTGTGCTTACTTGTTTGCTATGTTGTTATGCACCTGGTTATCATGCCCTGCTAGTTGCTAGTATTACTTTCATATTGCCATGCTTGATAGTAGTACATGTTGGGTTGGTCATGCTCTTCGGTGCATGACTAACGTCGGTTACCGATTACTGTTAATAGGCATTGTTCCGTTGCTGTTAGTTGGTTAAGTGTTACTTGGTGATGTTATTGATAAGTTCTTGCATGTTATTTATGGTCGATGCTAGTGGTCATGTTATGTTATACTATGAGTAGTGTTGCACTTGTAATATTTATGCTCGTCATTATGCCATGTTCAGTTGGAGATTATTTCATAGTTGATATGATGGACAGTTATGTTGCATCCCGTGCTTATGTTGATATTATACTCACGCATTGTCATTGCATCATGTTATTTTATCATGGCTCAACATATTGCTTTCAGGTTTAACCAGATTTAATTGAACTTGAACAACTATTGGCTGAGTCATGGTGCCGCCAGATCTAAACTGACCACTACAACCACGCTTACCATATGGGTAAGGTCCGAACTGGGTCTATTGTCGTGCATCTTGCCGGTGCCTCCCACGAGGGAAGGTTATGGGTGTGCTTACCCTGATCAGGTAGGCGGACATAACCTTGTGTGCCTGTTATTTTTATTTTTATGGATCCGGTCCCCGTGAGGGAGTTTTGACCACGACGGTGGTCGGGGTGTCTTTGGTAGACACGGGGCCACCCAGGACTAGCCTAGTTGGGAGTGGGTCGGAGTGGCCAGGAGAGTGTCATGACAATAGATCGGTTTTGTCGGAACGCCGTTGGTCCACCCGAATGGGAGTGCGAGGCCATGGGTTCCGTGGTGTGGGTACAGTGTGCTACCTCTGCACAGTGTATATTAAATCTATCGATAGCTGCACCCGCGGATAAGGACCTAGTTCGTGTCGGTCCCACTGTGAGTCAACAGTATTAATAATAACTTGATTAATGACAACCCTGGTTCGACGATAAGATAAGTTAGTTGTGATCGCCGGAAGGAACACGATTTGAGACCAGGTGTTGGTCATGGTTGTGATCGTCGGAAGGGTCACGGTTTGAGACCAAGTGTTGGTCATGGTTGTGATTGCCGGAATGATCACCGTAGTATCGAGGATACCGAGTTGTTGGATATTCGTGATGTTGTGTGAGAATCATGGGTAAAGATCAAGCTCCTTGTGGTCATTTAATGATTATTACGGTATTGTTTATACCAAGCTTGATTTGATCCTGAGATGATCGTGTGATGTCCGAGGATGGTAAGTGATGCATGTGATATTTACAAGATAACCCGAGCAGAATAATTGGTGCATATAGTGTCATCATGTTGCATGCTAGTATCGTCAGATTTATATGTTCATGCCATGCTTATATTGTTCTAGATGTATCATGTTCATGTTGCCTTTGGATTCTTAGTGGCTATTATGATTATTTTCATGATGGTATCTGGTATTATTTTGGGAGTATTACTTTGGATGTCATGTTGCTCATGTCATGTTGTTATGAGGATCTCATGTTAATTCCTGTTTAACCTGTAATTGCCATGTTGTTGTTTGTCTTGAATGCTTCTGGTCAATTGTGAGCTTGCAAGTACATTCAATGTACTGACCTGGCGTGTCATGCCAGCTTGCAGGTCATGCCTGGATTGCTTGCTTTTTTGGTGTTGTTTGTTACGTCTTGAGCTTGCGTTGGTTTTCCCCCGAAGAGGAAGGGATGATGCAGCAGAGTAGCGTAAGTATTTCCCTCAGTTTTTGAGAACCAAGGTATCAATCCAGTAGGAGGCCACGCTCAAGTCCCTCATACCTACAGAAAGCGATAGCTACTCGCAACCAACGCAATTAGGGGTTGTCAATCCCTTCACGGTCACTTACGAGAGTGAGATCTGATAGATATAATATTTTTTGGTATTTTTGGTATAAAGATGCAAAGCAAAAAGTAAAGGCAAAGTAAAAAAGCAAAGCAAGATTAAAGTATTGGAGATTGATATGATGAGAATAGACCCGAGGCCATAGGTTTCACTAGTGGCTTCTCTCAAGAGCATAAGTATTCTACGGTGGGTGAACAAATTACTGTTGAGCAATTGCAGAATTGAGCATAGTTATGAGAATATCTAGGCATGATCATGTATATAGGCATCACATCCGTGACAAGTAGATCGAAACGATTCTGCATCTACTACTATTACTCCACTCATCGGCCGCTATCCAGCATGCATCTAGAGAATTAAGTTAAAAATAGAGTAACGCCTTAAGCAAGATGACATGATGTCGAGAGATAAATTCATGCAATATGAAATAAACCCCATCTTGTTATCCTCGATGGCAACGATGCAATACGTGCCTTTCTGCCCCTTCTGTCACTGGGTAAGGACACCGCAAGATCAAACCCAAAGCTAAGCACTTCTCCCATGGCAAGAACTACCAATCTAGTTGGCCAAACTAAACGGATAATTCGAAGAGACTTGCAAAGATAACCAATCATACATAAAAGAATTCAAAGAAGATTCAAATATTATTCATAGATAGACTTGATCCTAAACCCACAATTCATCAGTCTCAACAAACACACTGCAAAACAAGATTACATCGAATAGATCTCCACAAGAGAGGGGGAGAACTTTATATTGAGATTCAAAGAGAGAGAAGAAGCCATCTAGCTACTAACTATGGACCCGAAGGTCTGAAGTAAACTACTCAAACTTCATTGGAGAGGCTAGGATGTTGTAGAAGCCCTCCATGATGACGGCCCTCTTCCGACAGAGCTCCGGAACAGGCCCCAAGATGGGATCTCATGGATACAGAAAGTTGCGGCAGTGGAATTAGGTTTTTGGCTCCTGTTCTGATCGTTTGGTGGTACGTGTGTATATATAGGAGGAAGAAGTATGCCGGAGGAGCAACGAGGGGCCCACGAGGCAGGGGGCGCCCCCACCCTCGTGACCGCCTCTTTTGTTCCTTGGAGCAGGGTCCAAGTCTCCTGGATCACGTTCGGTGAGAAAATCACGTTCCCGAAGATTTTATTCCGTTTGGGCCTCCGGTTAATAGGTTAGTCCCAAAAATAATATAAAAGTGGAAAATAAAGCCCAATATAGTCGAAAACAGTAGATAATATAGCATGGAGCAATCAAAAATTATAGATACGTTGGAGACGTATCAGGCATCCCCAAGCTTAATTCCTTCTCGTCCTCGAGTAGGTAAATGATAAAAAGAGAATTTTTGATGCGGAGTGCTACTTGTCATAATTTCAATGCAAATCTTCTTAATTGTGGTATGAATATTCAGATTAGAAAGATTCAAGACAAAAGTTTATATTGACATAAAAATAATAATACTTCAAGCATACTAACAAAGCAATTATGTCTTCTCAAAATAACATGGCAAAAGAAAGTTATCCCTACAAAATCATATAGTATGGCTATGCTCCATCTTCACCACACAAAGTATTTAAATCATGCACAACCCCGATGACAAGCCAAGCAATTGTTTCATACTCTAACTTTTTCACAACTTTTTCAATCTTCACGCAATACATGGATGTGAGCCATGGATATAGCACTATAGGTGGAATAGAATGGTGGTTGTGGAGAAGACAAAAAGGAGGGGAAGATAGTCTCACATCAACTAGGCGTATCAATGGGCTATGGAGATGCCCATCAATAGATATCAATGTGAGTGAGTAGGGATTGCCATGTAACGGACGCACTAGAGCTATAAGTACATGAAAGCTCAAAAGGAAACTAAGTGGGTGTGCATCCAACTTGCTTGCTCATGAAGACCTAGGGCAATTTGAGGAAGCCCATCATTGGAATATACAAGCCAAGTTCTATAATGAAAAATTCCCACTAGTATATGAAAGTGATAACATGAGAGACTCTCTACTATGAAGATCATGGTGCTACTTTGAAGCACAAGTGTGGTAAAAGAATAGTAACATTGTCCCTTCTCTCTTTTTCTCTCATTTTTTATTTTATTTGGGCCTTTTCTATTTTTTATGGCCTCTTTTTATTTGGGCTTCTTTGGCCTCTTTTATTTATTTTATTTATTTATTTTTCGTCTGGAGTCTCATCCCGACTTATGGGGAATCATAGTTTCCATCATTCTTTCCTCACTGGGACAATGCTCTAATAATGATGGTCATCACACTTTTATTTTTCTTATAACTCAACAATTACAACTCGATACTTAGAACAAAATATGACTCTATGTGAATGCATCCGGCGGTGTACCGGGATATGCAATATGACAATGATGAATGTGTCATGATGAACTAGATGGTGGAAAGTTGCATGGCAATATATCTCGGAATGGCTATGGAAATGCCATAATAGGTAGGTATGGTGGCTGTTTTGAGGAAGGTATATGGTAGGTGTATGATATCGGCGAAAGGTGCGCGGTATTAGAGAGGCTAGCAAGGGTGGAATGGTGAGAGTGCGTATAATCCATGGACTCAACATTAGTCATAAATAACTCATATACTTATTGCAAAAATCTAGAAGTTATCAAAGCAAAGTATTACGCACATGGTCCTAGGGGGATAGATTGGTAGGAAAAGACCATCGCTCGTCCCCGCCCGCCACTCATAAGGAAGACAATCAATAAATAAATCATGCTCCGACTTCATCACATAACGGTTCACCATACGTGCATGCTACGTGAATCACAAACTTTAACACAAGTATTCTTTAAATTCACAACTACTCAACTAGCATGACTTTAATATTATCACCTCCATATCTCAAAACAATTATCATGCTTCATTATTTTCTTAGTATTCAACACACTCAAAAGAAAGTTTCACAAATCTTGAATACCAAGCATATTATATTAAGCAAATTACCATGCTATTAAGAGGCTCTCAAAATAATTTAAGTGAAGCATGAGAGATCAATAGTTTCTTTAAAACAAATCCACCACCGTGCTCTAAAAATATAAGTGAAGCACATAGAGCAAAATTATAACACTCAAAAGATATAAGTGAAGCACATAGAGCAAAACTACTCACTCAAAAGATAAAAGTGAAGCACATAGAGCAAAACTACTTAGCTCAAAAGATATAAGTGAAGCACATAGAGTATTCTATCAAATTTTTAATTCATGTATGGCTCTCTCAAAAGGTGTGTACAGCAAGGATGATTGTGGCATACTAAGACACAATGACACAAATAATACAGGACGCTCCAAGCAAAACACATATCATGTTGGTGAATAAAAATATAGCTCCAAGTAAATTACCGATGGAAGTGGACGAAAGAGGGGATGCCTTCCGGGGCATCCCCAAGCTTTGACTTTTTGGTGTCCTTGGATTATCTTTGGGGTGCCATGGGCATCCCCAAGATTAGGCTCTTTCCACTCCTTGTTCCATGATCCATCAAAAGAATTCACACAAAACTTTAAAACTTCACAACACAAAACTCAAAATAGAAAACTCGTGAGCTCCGTTAGCGAAAGAAAACAAAAGACCACTTCAAGTTACTGTAATGAACTCATTCTTTATTTATATTGGTGTTAAAACTACTGTATTCCAACTTCTCTATGGATTATAAACTATTTTACTAGCCATAGATTCATCAAAATAAGCAAAGAACACACGAAAAACAGAATCTGTCAAAAACAGAACAGTCTGTAGTAATCTGCAGCTAGCGCAAGATCTGGAGTCCCAAAAATTCTAAAATAAATTGCTGGACGTGAGGAATTTATCTATTAATCATCTGAAAAAAGAATTAACTAAATATCACTCTTCAAATAAAAATGACAGCAGCTCTCGTGAGCGCTAAAGTTTCTGTTTTTTACAGCAGGTTCAACAAGACTTTCCCCAAGTCTTCCCAACGGTTCTACTTGGCACAAACACTAATTAAACACAAAAAACACAATAAAAACAGAGGCTAAATAATTTATTTATTACTAAGCAAGTGCAAAAAGCAAGGAATAAAAATAAAATTGGGTTGCCTCCCAACAAGCGCTATCGTTTAACGCCCCTAGCTAGGCATAAAAGCGAGGATAGATCTAAGTATTGCCATAATAGTAAGATTGGTTATTAAAACTCATTTCATATTCTGTACGTTCGGCAGAAAGTTTTCTTTGAGGCAAGCAAAAGTAATCAAAAGGACTAAATTTAACAGGACAAAAGTCCCCAAGATCAACCTTGGGAGGTAGAGGTTCCTCCTTTGGTCCTTCATAATGCACAACCAATTCATCATTATAAGCATTCTTTTGACAGAACTTTGTAAGCCTATATTCAAGAGAATATCCTAGCTCATTATTTCGAATAGCCAAATCATCATTGAGTTCAGAAATTCTATCAACTAAAACATTGGTAGGAACCCTTCTTCTAAGATTTTCATTGAAAGCAACATAATCTAGAGATTGAAAATGCATTATTTCTTCTTGATCAAAGAGGATAGCCTCTATGGGAGGACGGCAAGCGTCCACCCTATAATGCGCAAAGATTTCTTTGGCTTCTCTTATTATGAATCTAAACTCATGAGCCAAAAAGATAGTAGCGGCACGCTTAACAGAAGAATGCTCAATATTAGAAAATTCCAGAAAAATCCTTTGTATGGAAGGATGCATGTGCATGAATTGTCTTCCCAGTTCAACTACAAGCATGGCAATAGCGTCCGCAAGACTACTAGTTCTGTGAAGGATAGAACTACCCATAGAAGGTAAAGCACCGGCACAAGTAAAGAAATCTTGAATAACTCCTTTTCCAATAATATTACCACTACCAACACGGAATTTTTTTTGTATGAAAGATGGTAGGTTCTTTAGCAGGAGCATCAGAATTTTCCATGATATTGTTATCGCCCATATTGGCGACAACTTCTCCAATTTCAGACATAACGACAAGCGAGCAAACTAGCACACGAGCAAACAAGAGGCAAATAGAGAGGGAGGATAGAGGGAGAGGGCGAATAAAACGGCAAGGGTGAATTGGGGGGAGAGGAAAACAAGAGGCAAATGAGAAATAATGTAATGCGAGAGATAGGGATTGCGATGGGTACTTGGTATGTTGACTTTTTGTGTAGACTCCCCGGCAACGGTGCCAGAAATCCTTCTTGCTATGTCTTGAGCTTTCGTTGGTTTTCCCCGAAGAGGAAGGGATGATGAAGCAGAGTGGCATAAGTATTTCCCTCAGTTTTTGAGAACCAAGGTATCAATCTAGTAGGAGGCCACGCTCAAGTCCCTCGTACTTGCACAAAGCGATAGCTACTCGCAACCAACACGATTAGGGGTTGTCAATCCCTTCACGATCACTTACGAGAGTGAGATCTGATAGATATAATATTTTTTGGTATTTTTGGTATAGAGATGCAAAGTAAAAAGTAAATGCAAAGTAAAAAAGCAAAGCAAAATTAAAGTAATGGAGATTGATATGATGAGAATAGACCTGGGGGGCATAGGTTTCCCTAGTGGCTTCTCTCAAGAGCATAGGTATTCTACAGTGGGTGAACAAATTACTGTTGAGAAATTGACAGAATTGATCATAGTTATGAGAATATCTAGGCATGATCATGTATATAGGCATCACGTCTGTGACAAGTAGATTGAAACGATTCTGCATCTACTACTATTACTCCACTCATCGACCGCTATCCAGCATGCATCTAGAGTATTAAGTTAAAAAACAGAGTAACAGCTTAAGCCAGATGACATGATGTAGAGAGATAAATTCATGCAATATGAAATAAACCCCATCTTGTTATCCTCGATGGCAACGATGCAATACATGCCTTGCTGCCCCTTCTGTCACTGGGTAAGGACACCGCAAGATCCAACCCAAAGCTAAGCACTTCTCCCATGGCAAGAACTACCAATCTAGTTGGCCAAACCAAACGGATAATTCGAAGAGACTTGCAAAGATAACCAATCATACATAAAAGAATTCAGAGAAGATTCAAATATTATTCATAGATAGACTTTATCATCAACCCACAATTCATCGGTCTCCACAAACACACAGCAAAAAGAAGATTACATCAAATAGATCTCCACAATAGAGGGGGAGAACTTTGTATTGAGATTCAAAGAGAGAGAAGAAGCCATCTAGCTACTAACTATGGACCCGAAGGTCTGAGGTAAACTACTCACACTTCATAGGACAGGCTAGGATGATGTAGAAGCCCTCCGTGATGACGACCCTCTTCCGGCGGAGCTCCGGAACAGGCCCCAAGATAGGATCTCGTGGATACAGAAAGTTGCGGCGGTGGAATTAGGTTTTTGGCTCTTGTTCTGATCGTTTGGGGGTATGTGTGTATATATAGGAGGAAGAAGTACGTCGGAGGAGCAACGAGGGGCCACGAGGCAGTGGGGCACGCCCTAGGGGGGGCGCCCCCCACCCTCGTGACTGCCTCTTTTGTTCCTTGGAGCAGGGTCCAAGTCTCTTGGATCACGTTCGGTGAGAAAATCACGTTCCCGAAGATTTTATTCCGTTTGATATTCCGTTTCTTCGAAACACTAAAATAGGCAAAAAAAACAACAATTCTAGGTTGGGCCTCCGGTTAATAGGTTAGTCCCAAAAATAATATAAAAGTGGAAAATAAAGCCCAATATAGTCCAAAACAGTAGATAATATAGCATGGAGCAATCAAAAATTATAGATACGTTGGAGATGTATCATTGTTCCTGTGTTCGCGAGCTAGGATAAGCGTTCCAGCCAGAGTCCCTGCGGAGTGGAGTTCACCGCCGTCGTCGTTGTTTCGCTGCCAATAGTTTTTCTGCTGCTAGAGTTATTCCGCTGCTTCGAGTTGTTCTGTTGCTTGCATAGAGCAACTGCGGATGGCGTAGTGTCGCCGTGCCGGTGTTATTCATTATAATATCGGAGACCTTGTAATCATATTCGTATAATAATAGAAAGCTGGTTTGTTCTATGCTAAGTAGTGTCGTATTCTAGAAGACTTCTCCTCGATCTCTGGGCTGGAATACGGGGCGTTCCGGTTTTCTCTGAGCCAGGGTGCCATAGCGCTTGGTATCAGAGCAGGTCTGGCTGTAGGATGCCCTAGCCCGCGTGAACGTTAGAAAGTGGTAGTATAGACCCCTGTTGGTTTGTTGCAATTGATTGTTGCATTTGTTTGATGCATAGCATGCATATAGATTGTTATATTGTCGCTAACGGTTAATCTTGTGAGTGTAGGTGGCATCGTTTTCGGTCCACCGCCTGCACCATCTTTCTTAGCATGCCTGCTCCTCGGTGTGATGCGACCATATCATCATCGATGCCCTCCATCTCGTTCCCTTGGCAACCCTTACTGATCTTGGTTATCAAAAAAGGGCAATACCAATAAACCCAGTCTTCCACTGTTATCTTGCCATGTCATTCTTTGGACGGGTACGATTCCCTTCGTACGCTTGATGAAGAGGTGGCATGACTTTTGTGTCTCACTACTTGATCGTCAAGTCCGTTCTCACCTGTGTATCCATCCAGATCCAGCCACTATTTAGCCAGTGCTTGTTGTAGCTTCGGTTATGCCAACTCCTTCCACACATGGATATCATTTTCATGCACACCGCCACACATATTAGACCATAATACCAGAGTTTCTACGAGATTTGTGTGCTTAGGTGTGCATGCATATTATTGTGTGAGTAGTAGTAATATGTGATGATTGTTTGATTAATTATATTAGTAGTATGTGTGTGTGCTTTTGTTTTAGTCGTTCTTTTGTTTCTTTCTTTGGGCCTTTGGCGTTACAAAATTTTCCCCTATTAAAGTTGCTCATCGGCCAACACCAGACCCGAAGTCAGCAAGAAATGCATATATTTGGAAACTCAGCTAAACAGAATGGAATTGTCAGCAAACTGCAGTGAAATTGGAAATAGCTCGTCTGAATACAAAAGAAATCATGGATGGAATGTCAGTATAAAGTTTGCATTAACGTGCACTCCTCACCACAATATGGAATTCTCAGCCGACTGCATTTAGATTGGGGAATATCTGATCATGTTACTGAGTGTCAAGTCTCCCTCAGTGGGCACTCCTCATAGAAGAAATGATCAAATCAACAAGAAGATAAATTGTGTGCAAGGTTGACAGAATATTATCGAAGGTATGGCGCAGATACAAGTTTAATTTTTCGTCGAGGATGATTTTGGAACCCGATGTACCTGGAAGCAAGAAAGAATATGGCATGTACTCAGAAAGGAGGATAGTCTTGCAAAACCCCGTTTCATACAAGAGATCAATAACAAAAAAATTAAGATGGTTATATATGTGGAAATCGGTCCGCATATCACAATAAGAAGCTTCTGGTGTAAGCAACCCAATTTTCCCTCGCAAGATACCTGAAAAGCTTCCAAGGCAAGATTCATCTATCTTCCTCAGTACGATACATGGATGATTTCCCGCACAAGGTACTCTGTCTCCTTCAGTAAGCAACCAGAAAAGCTTCCGGCATAAGGTACTGAGTCTTTCCCCAACAAAGTCTTTAAGGGGGGTAAGCTTCTGAAGCACGATACCCAGTCTTCTTCAGCAAGCTGTTAGATGAATGTTTCGAGCACAAATCAGCCAGTCTTCCTCAGTAAGACATTGGTACAAGGTAGTATGCTGTAAATTGACAACATATGGCAGTAAATCCCAAGAATCAGATCTGCAACATTTTGGTCAGAAGCAAGAATTAGTCAGAACTTGAGGGGTGTTGAACCTGCAATTAAATGGGGTACCTTGTCAGAAAGATGAGGATAGGCTACGATTGCCGAAAAATTGCACCGACAGTACCTATGGTGATACAAAGAAGCAATATGACCCAGCTCTTTCAACCAATGATCCAGACCAAGAAAACAATAATGAAGGAGCAAGGCCAGTAATGTGGGTATGAAAACTGTTGCAAGACCCGCGTGGTGCAGAACCGCCGCCAGTCAAGTCTGCTGATATTTTCCTACAGGTCAAACTCTTATGTTAGCCACGACAAGCAACAATCAAATATTTGGTACAGATCTGATGCTCAAGACATTGGAACCAGTTAAGATGATTCTGAAACTTCCGCGGTAAGCCAGAATCTGTCAGGAAAGCGGTTATGACCTAATTCACTATTTGGAACCCGAAGGACCTGCATTTAGTGGAGAAACCCAATGCAAGGAGTTAGATCTTGGATGTCCACTAGGAAAATCTTATCACCACTTCATGAAAGATAGTCAGTGCCAGATGACACACCCAGCGGAAATCACTCTTGGATTTGTGAGCCCGACATATATTTAAGTCGTAAGAATCCATCACAGTCAGTTAAGTTAGTAGATCTAAAATGAAACTCGAGTCTGTATAAGCATGAACAAGCAAGGTAAGATCTGTCAGAATATGGATATATTAAGGCAAACCACCCCAGGGCCAGTCAGATAAAAAAAATTAGTGGGAACAAAAATAAGAAAAAGGATACCCGAGTTGGAAACGGTTTCCTTAAGTCAATATTTTCATACTTGTTCCCTGAGCAATCAAATCTCGAGGACGAGATTTCTTTAAGGGGGTAAGGTTTGTGACAGCCTGATTTTTGGCCCTTTCTTTTTCTTTAGTTTTTCTGAGGTTTTTGCTTGAGTTTTCTTTTTCCGTGGCTTTGTGGTTTGGAAAGTGAAGAAGATGCCCTCTTCTTTGTTTCCAGAGTGGCTTGTCATTCCCAAATCCTTCCCTAGACCCTGTCATTTTCAACCTAGCCCAAATCCCAATATTCTTTTTTTATTGGGAATATTCCTTTTCTATTAAAGGACTAACCCAATTTTCCCTAGGTTGTGAAGCAACCTTTATTTCCATCACTCCTAAAATTCCCAAGTAATTCTCATAAATTGTTTGGGTCACATATTTCTCAAATATGGCAAAATATTTCATTTGTCATGTTCCCCATCATGCTCAAATAATTCATTTCCTATTCTGTCCAAAATGGCAGAATGTGAAGCAAGTGCCATTTATCTTTTCCCAATTGACCTCAGACTCCTTGGGCACCTTTTCCTGTCCATATCATTGCCACCTGCCAAAGTGCAACCTCATTTGCCTAGTAATTATTTAATTATGGTTTGCCAAAGTTCCTGTCTGAGGGAAGTGGTTGTGAAGGAAGTACAAGCTAGGCATATCCAAATGAGTTGCAATTTTGCATGTCCCTTCATATAACCAAATCATCACTCTCCACCGAAGTAGAGCTCATGTCATGCCTCCATGTGAGCTCACCATCAATTCTTTGATTCTGTCCAAAATTTCAGTTTGTGAAGCAAGAATATTTAATTTTGCTCCATTATGGCTGCCATTTTTTCTACGCCTTCTGTTTCCCATATAACTTACCTCCACCCATTTTGGGCATGTTTCATCAAGCCATTTGTCCTCTAGAATTTTTGCAAGTTTCTGGTCAGTGGAAATGTTTGTGAAGAAAGTACCATTTTGGTTTATCCAATTGGTATGAAACCTTTTGCAGAATCTTCATATGGCCAAATAAGCCTGCCTTGCCAAAGTTCAGCTCAAGTGGCTCCTCCATTTAAGAGCATCATCATGATCTTCATTCTAGACCAGATTACTTAGTTGTAAAGAAACTATATTAATTAGTGGTCCGATTCTTCTCAAAATTACCAGGATGTAAGTCCTTCTTTACCTCAATCTACCAGACAACTCCATTGACCTCAATCAAGTCTCTGTTGAGAAGCAGTACACAATCAAGTTTACTGCAGTAAACTTCAGGTGTTAACTGCCTTTTAACCATGTCACTTTTAACCAATCAACCACCACAGTTACAGCCTACTTTGGAAGGACTATCTGCTAGACAACATTTTGGGTGCTGTTGTGACGCCCCCGATTCAATTGTACACTAATCATGCACGCAAATGTGTACGATCAAGATCAGGGACTCACGGGAAGATATCACAACACAACTCTACAATTAAAATAAGTCATACAAGCATCATAATACAAGCCAGGGGCCTCGAGGGCTCGAATACAAGTGCTCGATCATAGACGAGTCAGCGGAAGCAACAATATCTGAGTACAGACATAAGTTAAACAAGTTTGCCTTAAGAAGGCTAGCACAAACTGGGATACAGATCGAAAGAGGCGCAGGCCTCCTGCCTGGGATCCTCCTAACTACTCCAGGTCGTCGTCAGCGGGCAGCACGTAGTAGTAGGCACCTCCGGTGTAGTAGGGGTCGTCGTCGACGGTGGCGTCTGGCTCCTGGACTCCAGCATCTGGTTGCGACAACCAGGAAGAAAGGAAAGGGGAAAAAGGGGGGAGAAAGCAACCGTGAGTACTCATCCAAAGTACTCGCAAGCAAGGAACTACACTACATATGCATGGGTATATGTGTAAGGAGGCCATATCAGTGGACTGAACTGCAGAATGCCAGAATAAGAGGGGGATAGCTAATCCTGTCGAAGACTACGCTTCTGGCAGCCTCCGTCTTGCATCAAGTAAAAGAGTGTAGATTGAAGTCCTCCAAGTAGCATCTCCAAGTAGCATCTCCAAGTAACATCTCCAAGTAACATCTCCAGTAGCATAATCCTACCCGGCGATCCCCTCCTCATATCCCTGAGAGAGAGCGACCACCGGTTGTATCTGGCACTTGGAAGGGTGTGTTTTATTAAGTATCCGGTTCTAGTTGTCATAAGGTCAAGGTACAACTCCAAGTCGTCCTGTTACCGAAGATCACGGCTATTCGAATAGATTAACTTCCCTGCAGGGGTGCACCACATAACCCAACACGCTCGATCCCATTTGGCCGGACACACTTTCCTGGGTCATGCCCGGCCGCGGAAGATCAACACGTCGCAGCCCCACCTAGGCAAAACAGAGAGGCCAGCACGCCGGTCTAAACCTAAGCGCGCAGGGGTCTGGGCCCATCGCCCTGAGCACACCTGCACGTTGCGTGGGCGGCCGAAAGCAGACCTAGCCTAGTGGCGTTCCAGTCCAATTCGGCGCGCGCCGCTCCGTCGCTGACGTCTGAAGTGCTTCGGCTGATACCACGACGTCGGGATACCCATAACTACTCCCACGTAGATGGTTAGTGCGTATAGGTTCGTAGCCAGACTCAGATCAAATACCAAGATCTCGTTAAGCGTGTTAAGTGTCCGCGAACGCCGAACAGGGCCAGGCCCACCTGTCTCCTAGGTGGTCTCAACCTGCCTTGTCACTCCGCCACAAAGTTCCACACAGAGGGCCGTCGGGACAAAGGTCCTTTCAGCCCCCAATCCGTGAATCACTCGCGGGTACTCTTCGAGCTGACCCGACTTTAGTCACCATCTGTATAGTATGTATGTATGTATAGTATATACCCGTGATCACCTCCCGAGTGATCACGGCCCAATAGTATAGCAAGGCAGACTGACAAGAATGTAGGGCCAATGATGATAAACTAGCATCCTATACTAAGCATTTAGGATTGCAGGTAAGGTATCAACAGGTGTAGCAACAATGTCAGGCTATGCATCAGAATAGGATCGACGGAAAGCAGTAACATGCTACACTACTCTAATGCAAGCAGTATAGAGTAGAATAGGCGATATCTGGTGATCAAGGGGGGGGGCTTGCCTGGTTGCTCTGGCAAGAAGGAGGGGTCGTCAACTCCGTAGTCGAACTGGGCAGCAGCAGCGTCGGTCTCGTAGTCTACCGGAGAGAAGAGGGGGAAGAAACAATGAATACAATGCAAACAAATGCATATCGATGCATGACATGACAAGTAACGATGCTAGGTGTGCCCAATCGCGGTAGTAGGTGATACCGGTTAAGGGGGGAAACATCCGGGAAAGTATTCCCGGTGTTTCGCGTTTTCGGACAGATGAACCGGAGGGGGAAAGTTGCGTGTTTGGTATGTTAGAGGTGTGTGGTGGACGAACGGGCTGCGTATCCGGGTTCGCCTCATCGTTCTGAGCAACTTTCATGTTGAAAATATTTTAATCCGAGTTACTGATTAAAAGATATGATTTTTTTAAAGATTTTATTAATTTCTGGAATTTAATTAATTATTTATTTAATTCGAAAATGAATTTATGACGTCAGCATGATGTCATGCTGACGTCAGCAGTCAACAGGGTTGAATTGGTCAACCCTGACATGTGGGTCCAGTGCGACCCACCTGTCATTCTCTATTTAAATTAATTAGGGTTTAGGTTAATCTAATTACAGTTTAATTAAACTAATTAGTTAATTAGGTTAATCTAATTATGATTAATTAACTTAATTAATTCCTTAATTAATTAATTAATTTAATTATTATTTATTTATTTAATAAATATTTTTTTTAATTCCTTTTTTTTTAAAGTTCTGGGGCGTGGGCCCCTGTGTCATTGGGCCAAAGGGGCCACAGCGGTTCGGGCTAACGGGTGCTGGGGTGGAGATGGGCGTCGGGCGCCAGCCCGAGCGGGCGCACGCCCAAGGGCGCACGGGGCGACGACAGGCACGACAGCCCGGGGCGAGGCCGACGAGGTCGGGGGAGGACCGGCCCGTACCGGCGAGCGGCGGTGTCGAGCAGGCAAGGGCGGCGGTGGGGCCCGGCAGGTGTGGGCGTTGCCGGAGCGGGATGAGCAGGGAGCGAACGGGGAGGCACGGGGTGCGGCA
>NC_041390.1:364960086-364968985 GCF_002162155.2 Triticum dicoccoides | reverse complement strand
TTTCTTTTTGGTTTTCTGTTTTTCTTTCCTTTTGTATTTTCTTTTATTATTTCTTTTCTATTTAAATCATTTAATCCATTTAGCCATTTTATAAAAATATGTCTGTTGCACTATAATTACCTTTGTAATATTCGTCAACCACCGAACAATTTCATTTTAAATTTTGAAAACTTTTATTGTTTTCATCAATTTGAATTTTGAATTTGAACGGTTTCGAATTATTGCGAGGATAGCAACAGTAATCGGGATGACGTGCCATGGTTAGCGTGGGATTACTGTAGCAAGATTATCCGGGCGTTACAAATCTCCTCCACTACAAGAAATCTCGTCCCGAGATTTTAGGAGGTAGAAGGAAACAGCGCGGGGTATTCATCACGCAGGCGATCCTCGCGTTCCCAGGTGGCTTCGACTTCAGAGTGATTCGACCACTGGACCTTGAGGAACTTGATCGCCTTCTGGCGTGTGCGGCGTTCAGCTTGGTCGAGAATGCGGACCGGATGCTCTTTATAGGAGAGGTCCTGTTGCAATTCGAGCACTTCATGATCCACAGCTCGGATTGGGTCCTTGAAGCAACGGCGGAGTTGCGACACATGGAACACATCGTGAACCTGAGAAAGGTTCGGCGGGAGCTCCAATTGATATGCCACTTTTCCACGCCTTTCCAGAATAGTGAATGGGCCAATATAGCGAGGAGCTAGCTTGCCCTTGATCCCGAAGCGGTGAGCACCCTTCATTGGTGTAACGCGAAGATAGGCCCTTTCGCCAGGTTGATAGACCATGTCTTTATGATGACGGTCATACTGACTCTTCTGACGTGACTGAGCAGTCTTGAGATTCTCGCGAATAATGCGGACTTGTTCTTCGGCATGTTGGATAATATCCGGACCGAAGAGTGGACGTTCCCCAGTTTCTGACCAGTTCAGAGGGGTTCGGCACTTCCGTCCATATAACACTTCGAAGGGGGCCATCTTCAGACTAGCTTGATAGCTATTATTATAAGAGAACTCAGCATACGGAAGAGATTCCTCCCATTTCTTGCCGAAGGAAATAACACAAGCTCGAAGCATGTCTTCGAGAACTTGGTTGACACGTTCAACTTGCCCTTGTGACTGAGGATGAAAAGCAGTGCTGAAAGACAGATGAGTGCCCATAGCTTCTTGGAAACTTGCCCAGAATCTTGAAGTGAATAAGCTGCCACGGTCTGAACTGATAACCAGTGCAATACCGTGAAGCGAAACAATTCTGGACATGTAGAGAGTTGCAAGCTGACTAGCAGTGATCGTTTCTTTGACCGCCAGAAAATGTGCAACCTTAGAAAGTCGGTCAATGACGACAAGAATAGCATCATTACCCTTTTGCGATTTGGGAAATCCAGTAACGAAGTCCATCTCGACATGGTCCCATTTCCATTCAGGAATAGATATAGGTTGCAGAGTTCCAGCAGGCCTTTGATGTTCTGCTTTGATACGACGGCAAACGTCACATTCAGCAACATAACGAGCAATGTCTTGCTTCATGTTAGACCACCAGAATCTCTGGCGGATGTCTTGGTACATCTTTGTACTACCAGGGTGGATACATAGAGGCGTATCATGAGCTTCTTTCATAACCTCCTGAGTCATATTCAGGTTTTCCTTCTTACATGGCACCACTAGGCGGCCTTTGAAGTACAAGGCGCCATCATCAGCAATAGTGAAGGATGAGGGACTTCCTTCTTTGAGGTCTTGCTTAATCTTGTAGACTTCAGAGTCAAATCCCTGCATTGTCTTTATGGTGCCCACGAGATCGGGTTCAACAGCCATGGTATAGAGGGAACCCTAGGAAACAACACGGAGATTCATCTTGCGGAACTCCGGAGGAGGGGGAGCGAGTGCACCCGGAGGAACAATATGGAGGTTCAGCTTTCTGAATTCTTCAACGAGTGAGGGCTGAACTTTGTGAACCTGGAGGTGGTTGCAGTAAGACTTGCGGATCAAGGCATCAGCCATTACATTAGCCTTGCCTGGGGTATAGGAAATACCCAAATAAAAATCTGCAACAGTCTCCATCCATCTCTGCTGACGGAGGTTCAGGTCTGGCTGAGTAAACAGATACTTCAGGCTTTGGTGGTCAGTGAAGATCTCGCAACGATTACCGAGTAGGTAATGTCGCCACTGTTTTAGCGCATGAATGACAGCAACAAGTTTGAGGTCGTGAACTGGGTAGTTCTCTTCGTGAGGGCGCAATTGCCGAGAGGCATAAGCAACCACTTTGCGCTCTTGCATTAGGACACAGCCTAATCCTTGACGGGAAGCGTCGCAGTAAATGACGAAGTCCTTCTTAGTATCAGGTGGAGCTAGTACTGGGGCAGAAGTCAACTTGTCTTTGAGTGCCTGGAAGCTTTCCTGACATTTGTCTGTCCACTGGAACTTGACGCCCTTATGCAATAGGTTAGTCAGAGGCCTGGCAATCTTGGAGAAGTTCTCGACGAATCGACGGCAGTAGCTGGCGAGACCGAGAAAACTTCTGACTTGCTTAACGTTCTTCGGAGGAGTCCAATCGAGAATAGCATGAACTCGTTCAGGGTTGACGGCAATACCATCCTTAGAGATGACATGCCCGAGATAGGTTACTTCGGGAAGCCAGAATTCACATTTGGAGAACTTGGCATAAAGTTGATGCTCTCGTAGCTTTTCCAGCACGAGGCGAAGATGTTCAGCATGTTCCTCTTCGTTCTTGGAAAATACCAGAATATCATCCAGATAAACCACGACGAACTTGTCGAGGTAATCCATGAATATATAGTTCATCAGGCGAGAGAAGGTGGCTGGAGCTTTGGTTAAGCCGAAAGACATGACAGTGTACTCGTATGAACCATAACGAGTCACAAAGGCGGTCTTGGGGATATCTTCCTCACGAACACGGATCTGGTGGTAACCCAACCTCAAGTCGAGTTTAGAGAATACTGATGAACCAGCCAATTGATCATACAGATCATTGATCCGAGGAAGAGGATACTTATTCTGAATGGTAGCTTGGTTTATAGGACGGTAGTCTTGGACCAATCGGTTTGTCCCATCTTTCTACTTGACAAAGAGAGAAGGTGCTCCCCAAGGAGAGCAACTTGGGCGAATGAAACCACTTCGAAGAGATTTATCGATTTCCTCCTTAAGCTCAAGGAGTTCATGCGGCGGCATCTTGTAGGGTCGCTTGGCTATAGGAGTGGTGCCTGGTTTCAAGTCGATGACGAATTCGACAGCTCTAGCAGGGGGAATCCCTGGGAGTTCTTCAGGAAAGACGTCTAAGAATTCACGCACGACGGGAATGTTTTCAATGCCCTCGAGAGGGGTAGCGTTCAATGCGTTTGAGGCATAAAGCCTGGCCTCGACATTCCGAACCAGATGAGCATCGTAGCTAATTATTTCATCAGAAGGGTGTAGCAGATGGACGGTCTTGGTGGCGCAAACGATAGAAGCAGTATGCGCCTTTAACCAATACATCCCCAGAATGAGATCAATGCTACAGGACTTCAGTACGATGGGAGAGACAAGGAATTCCAGTCCTTCGATTTCTACAGGGACGTCGTTGCAAATCATGGAGGTTCGACATTGGCCCGCTGGGGTATGCACTAATAGTGAAGCATTCATGTCCTCACATTTAATGTCGTGCAAGCATGCAAAATCTTCTGACATGAATGAATGCGATGCACCTGTATCGAATAAAACAGATGCTGGTACTGAATTTACGAGGAGTGTACCCATCACAGTAGCAGGCTGGTCTTGAGCTTCATTCAGATCAATGTGGTTGGCATGAACACGGCCATAAGACTTGGCATTGTTGTTGCGGGCCTGGTTGTTCCCACGGCCAGTTGCTGGAAGGGCCAGTTGATTCTGTTTCTGGTTGCATTCCCTAGCACGGTGCCCTGGTTGTCCGCACCTGAAGCACAAGCCATTCTCGGGGGTAGGAATAGGAGCTTGGGGTGGTGGAGCTGGAAGCCTCGGCTGCCTAGTTGGAGCAGCCGGCAGACGAGGTGCAGCATAAGACTGCCTTGGGGCAGGTGCAGTTGGACGGTACATGCTGTTCGGGATCCATATCTTACGCTTCTGCGAGGGCGGGCCCGAAGATGAGCCCGTGTCACGGTTGCGCCTTTGAGAGCTCTGGTGTTCTTGCAGACCAGTCTCGACATTGATGGCCTTGTTCACCAAGGTGGCGAAATCGGCAAAGTCATGCACTAGAAGTGTGAGCTTGATGTCAGCTTGAAGGCCTTCACGGAACTTCTCCTGTCTGCGAGCATCAGTTGCAATGTCTTCTTCAGCATAGCGGGATAAGTCCAAAAACTCCCGCTGATAAGCTTCAACAGTCTTGTTGCCTTGGGTGAGGTTGCGAAACTCACGCTTCTTCCTGTCCATGATTCCCTGAGGAATGAAGCGGGCACGGAAGGCAGCCTGAAAGTCTGGCCAGGAGATGATTGTCCCAACTGGCAGAGTACGCCTGTGGCTGTCCCACCATTGCGCTGCGGGTCCCTTCAGGAAGAAGGAAGCAAAAGTGACATAGCTGGCAGGGGCTACATCAGCAGACTCCATCTCATAGGTGATGTCACGGAGCCAGTCATCAGCATCCAGCGGCTGGGTTGAGCTGCGGTACACACTTGGGTTGAGGCGTATGAAATCCTGCAGAGTTGTTGTGTTTGGATGCTGGTTCATATTGGGGCGAGGAAACTGAGCCATCATGTTTTCCATGAACTGGCGATTCATCTCAAGCTGTTGGATCATACCAGCCATGTACTTAGGCGGTGGTGGGAAGTTGCCACCACGACCACGACCTGCTGGTCTAACCATCCTGCTAATATATAACAGGGGTAGTTCAGTATTGAGAAATTTGCATAGACAAGAGTCATTCATGATGAAACATGCATAATGAAAGGAGCACGACAGATACCACATAGATAGTCGGCATAACTTACAGAAGGGGTCGAACATAGAGTTCAGTACTCAGAGTTCAGTACCTAGATTAAGTCATCATAGGCGGCACGCAGGCTCGCGAGTGCATTTAAGACTAATGAGAAAGACTACATTAGTCCCAGGAGGTACTGTGAAGGTAGCTGTAACCTGACAGCTGGTAGTGAGGCAACGGATAGTCCTCCACGTCAGTGGCCTGGGGGCCGCGGATACTCTGGTGTAGAACCCGACGCTCAGGTGGCAGAAGAGGACCAAGTGCGGGAGAGTAGCCTCCCACCTCTGGCCATCCGACACCGTGGGGCATCACGGTCCTGGCTGGGTAGATCGCAGAACGCGGCAGCTTTCCAGACCGGACAAAGGGGTGCAACCGCGTCAGAGCCCTGTAAAGGTGCTGACGAGTGGTGTACAACTCGTGGCGAAGAGCTCTGTTAGCTCGGTCCAGCCCATCAGCATGCAGAACCAGGCGCTGATGGTGGAAAGGCTCTCGGGTGACGGTGGAGTAGGCGGCAGTGTAGTATCCCTCCGCACCAACGTCAGATGCGATAGGAATGTGCCTGAAAGGGGAAGTGTCCAATGCCTGATACTCTCCACGAAGACGTGTCAGAGCAGCATGAGCCGCATCGTGGACTGCCATCTCGATGGTCACTCCAACACCATGAGCGGTGTGCAGCATGGTAGTGGACTCATACTCCCGAGAGTAGAGGTGGACGATGGCACGGTACTGCTCCTAGTTAAAGTCCTGGTACTCCTCGTAGACGGTGTACTCAGGGTGCCAGCGATAACCCAGATAGGTCATCATATCAGCTAGCACGGCAGGTGATCCTGAGGCACCAATGGCCGCAGTGTGGCGCACGACCTGCCTCGCGGGTTCCATCTGAAAACAAAGATGTTTCAATGGAGTCAAATGACAACATGGGCACTATTCAAAAAGGCTATCCTACAGAATAACTATGGCTTATCCAACTTCGGGGTGAACGTGGTAACGGGATCCTAATGTTAGAGTTAGTAAATTCGTTTAACCCGAGTAGAAAAGAGTTCAGAGTCCCAGAGTAAAGGTCGAGGAGTAAAAGATCCTAGTACCACCCGATGGCGACGTGGGCCCGTAAGGCACACAGCCAAGTTAGTAAAAGTTTTTGTAATGTCTAGACTCGACTTCGGCCAAGGAGTGTGGAAGGGGGATTCCTACAGGCAGTCGGCTCTGATACCAACTTGTGACGCCACCGATTCAATCGTACACTAATCATGCACGCAAATGTGTACGATCAAGATCAGGGACTCACGGGAAGATATCACAACACAACTCTACAATTAAAATAAGTCATACAAGCATCATAATACAAGCCAGGGGCCTCGAGGGCTCGAATACAAGTGCTCGATCATAGACGAGTCAGCGGAAGCAACAATATCTGAGTACAGACATAAGTTAAACAAGTTTGCCTTAAGAAGGCTAGCACAAACTGGGATACAGATCGAAAGAGGCGCAGGCCTCCTGCCTGGGATCCTCCTAACTACTCCAGGTCGTCGTCAGCGGGCAGCACGTAGTAGTAGGCACCTCCGGTGTAGTAGGGGTCGTCGTCGACGGTGGCGTCTGGCTCCTGGACTCCAGCATCTGGTTACGACAACCAGGAAGAAAGGAAAGGGGAAAAAGGGGGGAGAAAGCAACCGTGAGTACTCATCCAAAGTACTTGCAAGCAAGGAACTACACTACATATGCATGGGTATATGTGTAAAGGGCCATATCAGTGGACTGAACTGCAGAATGCCAGAATAAGAGGGGGATAGCTAGTCTTATCGAAGACTACGCTTCTGGTCACCTTCGTCTTGCAACAGGCAGAAGAGGGTAGGTCGAAGTCCTCCAAGTAGCATCTCCAAGTAACATCTCATAGCATAATCCTACCCGGCGATCCCCTCCTCATAACCCTGAGGTAGAGCGACCACCGGTTGTATCTGGCACTTGGAAGGGTGTGTTTTATTAAGTATCCGGTTCTAGTTGTCATAAGGTCAAGGTACAACTCCAAGTCGTCCTGTTACCGAAGATCACGGCTATTCGAATAGATTAACTTCCCTGCAGGGGTGCACCACATAACCCAACACGCTCGATCCCATTTGGCCGGACACACTTTCCTGGGTCATGCCCGGCCGCGGAAGATCAACACGTCGCAGCCCCACCTAGGAAAAACAGAGAGGCCAGCACGCCGGTCTAAACCTAAGCGCGCAGGGGTCTGGGCCCATCGCCCTGAGCACACCTGCACGTTGCGTGGGCGGCCGAAAGCAGACCTAGCCTAGTGGCGTTCCAGTCCAATTCGGCGCGCGCCGCTCCGTCGCTGACGTCTGAAGTGCTTCGGCTGATACCACGACGTCGGGATACCCATAACTACTCCCACGTAGATGGTTAGTGCGTATAGGCTCGTAGCCAGACTCAGATCAAATACCAAGATCTCGTTAAGCGTGTTAAGTGTCCGCGAACGCCGAACAGGGCCAGGACCACCTGTCTCCTAGGTGGTCTCAACCTGCCTTGTCGCTCCGCCACAAAGTTCCACACAGAGGGCCGTCGGGACAAAGGTCCTTTCAGCCCCCAATCCGTGAATCACTCGCGGGTACTCTTCGAGCTGACCCGACTTTAGTCACCATCTGTATAGTATGTATGTATGTATAGTATATACCCGTGATCACCTCCCGAGTGATCATGGCCCAATAGTATAGCAAGGCAGACTGACAAGAATGTAGGGCCAATGATGATAAACTAGCATCCTATACTAAGCATTTAGGATTGCAGGTAAGGTATCAACAGGTGTAGCAACAATGTCAGGCTATGCATCAGAATAGGATCGACGGAAAGCAGTAACATGCTACACTACTCTAATGCAAGCAGTATAGAGTAGAATAGGCGATAACCGGTGATCAAGGGGGGGGGGCTTGCCTGGTTGCTCTGGCAAGAAGGAGGGGTCGTCAACTCCGTAGTCGAACTGGGCAGCAGCAGCGTCGGTCTCGTAGTCTACCGGAGAGAAGAGGGGGAAGAAACAATGAATACAATGCAAACAAATGCATATCGATGCATGACATGACAAGTAACGATGCTAGGTGTGCCCAATCGCGGTAGTAGGTGATACCGGTTAAGGGGGGAAACATCCGGGAAAGTATTCCCGGTGTTTCGCGTTTTCGGACAGATGAACCGGAGGGGGAAAGTTGCGTGTTTGGTATGTTAGAGGTGTGTGGTGGACGAACGGGCTGCGAAACCGGGTTCGCCTCGTCGTTCTGAGCAACTTTCATGTTGAAAATATTTTAATCCGAGTTACTGATTAAAAGATATGATTTTTTTAAAGATTTTATTAATTTCTGGAATTTAATTAATTATTTATTTAATTCGAAAATGAATTTATGACGTCAGCATGATGTCATGCTGACGTCAGCAGTCAACAGGGTTGAATTGGTCAACCCTGACATGTGGGTCCAGTGGGACCCACCTGTCATTCTCTATTTAAATTAATTAGGGTTTAGGTTAATCTAATTACAATTTAATTAAACTAATTAGTTAATTAGGTTAATCTAATTATGATTAATTAGCTTAATTAATTCCTTAATTAATTAATTAATTTAATTATTATTTATTTATTTAATAAATATATTTTTTTTAATTCCTTTTTTTTAAAGATCTGGGGCGTGGGCCCCTGTGTCATTGGGCCAAAGGGGCCACAGCGGTTCGGGCTAACGGGTGCTGGGGTGGAGATGGGCGTCGGGCGCCAGCCCGAGCGGGCGCACGCCCAAGGGCGCACGGGGCGACGACAGGCACGACAGCCCGGGGCGAGGCCGACGAGGTCGGGGGAGGACCGGCCCGTACCGGCGAGCGGCGGTGTCGAGCAGGCAAGGGCGGCGGCGGGGCCCGGCAGGCGTGGGCGTTGCCGGAGCGGGATGAGCAGGGAGCGAACGGGGAGGCACGGGGTGCGGCAGTGCGCAACCCGGCG
>NC_041390.1:364873262-364959281 GCF_002162155.2 Triticum dicoccoides | reverse complement strand
CTTCCCTCCTTTTGTTTTTTTTTCTTTTTGGTTTTCTGTTTTTCTTTCCTTTTGTATTTTCTTTTATTATTTCTTTTCTGTTTAAATCATTTAATCCATTTAGACATTTTATAAAAATATGTCTGTTGCACTATAATTACCTTTGTAATATTCGTCAACCACCGAACAATTTTATTTTAAATTTTGAAAACTTTTATTGTTTTCATCAATTTGAATTTTGAATTTGAACGGTTTCGAATTATTGCGAGGATAGCAACAGTAATCGGGATGACGTGCCATGGTTAGCGTGGGATTACTGTAGCAAGATTATCCGGGCGTTACAGCTGTTGAGCACTGAATGTCGTCATTCACATGCTGACCACGACAATGGCGTGCCTGTGCACGCGCTCTGTGCGCAGTGGCCGCATACAGGGCGCCGTTTCTGCTTTGTCTGCTTCCCCCTCGTCGTCTTAGCACGCGTGAGCATGTCTATTGTCTTGCTCTCGTCGTCGCCGATCACCTGGACCCCTCTCCCCCTCCGTCCGCTTCCTCACCTACGCATGCCGCCGCGCGTCCACGAGCACACAGTGCCGACCGAGCTTTAATGGCGCTTGGCTTCTTCCTCTGGTTCCCCCTTGGCCTCCTCTGCCCCATGAGACCTCCACTTCACCTCCCTTGTCTCCTACCCTCGAGCTCGAGCGCGTGGGCACGCGTCCGCAGTGCCGGACACGCGTCCGCGTGGTGACAGCTCGGCCTCCTCACCCGCGGCTATTTAAGCCGACCCGAGGCCTCTCGACCTCACCACCAGCCCCCCCTCACTCCCAGCAACCTCCCCATCCATCCGCCCGAGCCTATGGAGCTCTCCTGCTCCACCATTGCCTCCATGGCCGCGGGCCTCCTCATCCGAAATTCGCGGCCACCAGAGCCCTACTCTTCCTCTAGCCACCACCATCGCCTTCCCCACACTCCGGCAACCCCCCCCTCATCTTAGTTTCTCGCCGGAGCCTTTCTGGACGCGTCTCCTTAGAGTTCGCCACCGCCCCGTCTCGGCCTCCTCCCGTCGCCGTGGACTCGGTCCTCTTCCGGCGCTGCAGCTGCTCTAGCCGGGAGCAGCGCTCCGCCCCGCGCCCGCTGGTGCCTTCACTCCGGTCAGGGGTGGCCGGAGTTGGCCGGGCCGGCGCTGGCCTCGCTGCTGCCTCGCCCTTCCTCTGCTCTGTGTGCATGTCAGGGAGGAAGGAGAAGGAGCCAGGCGAGAGGAGAGAGGGAGAGGATAAAGCGGGCCCCACTCGTCCGCCGCACAGCGCCACGGGCCCCCAGTGCCACGCTGGATAAGTGGAGACGTACTCCCTGGAGTACGCCTTCGCTAACCGAAAGCGCATTATGTTTATTCTTCGGGGAGAAATACGCCTTCTGTTCTGGAAAATGTATTTCCTGAGAAGGCGCTTTCTGTTTTTCCAGCTGAGGACCTGTTTGTGATGATTTTATTACAGATAGGTCCCTGGCAGAGAAACTATCATATCTTTTTACTCCCAACTCCAAATCAGGTGATTCCAAATTCCACGTCTTGGTTTCGTCGAGCCCGTTCTGTTGGGTTCAGTTTCACTATGGTTTGACACTGTGAAAAGGACCTTTTTCCCCTTGCACGTAAACAGCCCCTTCGAGAGAGAATTGTTTCCGGCAAATCTTTCCGTGGCTTCACCGCACTTCTTCCTGGTGCATTCTTCACCCCCAGGCAAGCCACAATACCCACTTGGATGATAGTCATGCAATAGCCATGGTTTTCAACTTGAATATTTATTAAATGATTGCTTGTTTAAAATATGGCTATCGTTGTTTCGGAAATGCTTCTGGGATTGTGCTTACTTGTTTGCTATGTTGTTATGCACCTGGTTATCATGCCCTGCTAGTTGCTAGTATTACTTTCATATTGCCATGCTTGATAGTAGTACATGTTGGGTTGGTCATGCTCTTCGGTGCATGACTAACATCGGTTACCGAGTACTATTAATAGGCATTGTTCCATTGTTGTTAGTTGGTTAAGTGTTACTCGATGATGTTATTGATAAGTTCTTGCATGTTATTTATGGTCGATGCTAGTGGTCATGTTATGTTATACTATGAGTAGTGTTGCACTTGTAATATTTATGCTCGTCATTATGCCATGTTCAGTTGGAGATTATTTCATAGTTGATATGATGGACAGTTATGTTGCATCCCTGCTTATGTTGATATGCTTATGCATTGTCATTGCATCATGTTATTTTATCATGGCTCAGCATATTGCATTCAAGTTTAACCGGATACAATTAAACTTCAACAACTGTTGGCTGAGTCATGGTGCTGCTAGATCGAAACTGACCAGTGCAACCATGCTTACCGTATGGGTAAGGTCCTAACTGGGTCTATTGTCGTGCATCTCACCGGTGCCTCCCACGAGGGAAGGTTATGGGCGTGCTTACCCTGATCAGGTAGGCGGACATAACCTTGTGTGCCCGTTATTTTAATTTTTATGGATCCGGTCCCCGTGAGGGAGTTTTGACCATGACGGTGGTCGGGGTGTCTTTGGTAGACACGGGGCCACCCAGGACAAGCCTAGTTGGGAGTGGGTCGGAGTGGCCGGGAGAGTGTCATGACAATAGATCGGTTTTGTCGGAACGTCGTTGGTCCACCCGAATGGGAGTGCGAGGCCATGTGTTCCGTGGTGTCGGTACAGTGTGATACCTCTGTAGAGTGTATAACAAATCTATCGATAGCCGCGCCCGAGGATAAGGGCCCAGTTCATGTCAACAGTATTAATAATAACTTGATTAATGACAACCTCGGTTCAACGATAATATAAGTTGGTTGTGATCGCCAGAAGGATCACAGTTTGAGACCAAGTGTTGGTCATGGTTGTGATCGCCGGAAGGATAACGGTTTGAGACCAAGTGTTTGTCATGGTTGTGATCGCCGGAATGATCACCATAGTATCGAGGATACTGAGTTGTTGGATATTCGTGATGTTGTGCGAGAATCATGGGTAAAGATCAAGCTCCTTTTGGTCATTTAATGATTACTACAGTATTGTTTATACCAAGCTTGATTTGATCCTGAGATGATCATGTGATGTCCGAGGATTGTAAGTGATGCATGTGACGGTTACGAGATAACCTGAGCAGAATAATTGGTGCATATAGCGTCATCATGTTGCATGCTAGTATCGTCAGATTTATATGTTCATGCCATGCTTATATTGTTCTAGTTGTATCATGTTCATGTTGCCTTTGGATTCTTAGTGGCTATTATGATTATTTTCATGATGGTATCTGGTATTATATGTTCATGCCATGCTTATATTGTTCTAGTTGTATCATGTTTTAGGTTGCTCATGTCATGTTGTTATGAGGATCTCATGTTAATTCCTGTTTAACCTGTAATTGCCATGCTGTTGTTTGTCTTGAATGCTTCTGGTTAATTGTGAGCTTGCAAGTACATTCAATGTACTGACCTGGCGTGTCATGCCAGCTTGCAGATTGTGCCTGGATTGCTTGCTTGTTTGGTGTTGTTCCTGTGTTCGTGAGCTAGGATAAGCGTTCTAGCCAGAGTCCCTGCAGAGTGGAGTTCACCACCGTCGTCGTTGTTCTGCTACCAATAGTTTTTCTGCTGCTAGAGTTATTCCGCTGCTTCGAGTTGTTCTGCTGCTTGCATAGAGCAACTAAGCATGGCATAGTGTCGTTGTGTTGGTGTTACTCACTGTAATATCGGAGACCTTGTAATCATATTTGTGTAATAATAGAAAGCTGGTTTGTTCTAATCTAAGCAGTGTCGTATTCCAGAAGACTTCTCCTTGATCTCTGGCTGGAATATGGGATGTTCCGGTTTTCCCTGAGTCGGGGTGCCACGTCATCCATACCGTTGATGTCTTCGGAGTCGAATTTGAGCATGTCAGTTAAATCGTCGACAGTGGCTACTAAGTGGGTGGTGGGTGGGGAGCGAATTTCTTCGTTGTCCGCATCCCATTCTAGCCAGACATAGTTCGGCCAAGGTTCTCATGACAAGGAGAGAGACCTTAATGAATTTAGCACGGCGCCAAAAGGTGAGTGCTGAAAGATATCCGCGGAGGTGAACTCCATGATCCGCGCCCAATCGGATTCATAGGCATGGACGTAGGCGGCTCGGAGTCCGTGGTCGGAGACGGATCCAGTGGTTCGGCAACACGGCTCTCGTAAGGGGTGAAGTCAGTATCCGGCTCTATCGCCACTAAGAATGCGGCCTCCATGGCGGGGTCTATCCACCTATCCTTGGATGGCGCAATTTGCTCCGGATTGAAGGCCGGAGTAGTTGCAGGTGGGATCTCCCGAACACTGTCCGATGGCAGAGCTAAAACATGCTCGTCGTGATCATGCGGCGCACGTGGTATAGGCTCAAATCCGTCGAAGATCAAGTCTCCGCGGATGTCGGCAGTGTAGTTTGAGTTTCCGAACCTGACCTGATGGCCAGGGGCGTAGCTCTCGATCTACTCCAGATGGCCAAGTGAGTTGGCCCGCAGTGCGAAGCCGCCGAATATGAAGATCTGTCCGGGGAGGAAACCTCACCCTGGACCACATCGTTACCAATGATCCCATCAAGCTTTACAGTGACGGCACAGTGGAACTCTCAATGAAAGCACCAATGTCGGTGTCAAAATCGGCGGATCTCGGGTAGGGGGTCCCAAACTGTGCGTCTAAGGCGGATGGTAACAGGAGGTGGGGGACACGATGTTTACCCAGGTTCGGGCCCTCTCGATGGAGGTAATACCCTACTTCCTGCTTGATTGATCTTGATGATATGAGTATTGCAAGAGTTGTTCTACCACGAGATAGTAGAGGCTAAACCCTAGAAGCTAGCCTATGGTACGATTGTTGTCCTACGGACTAAAACCCTCCGGTTTATATAGACACCGGAGGGGGCTAGGGTTACACAGAGTCGGTTACAAGGAAGGAGATCTACATATCCGTATTGCCAAGCTTGCCTTCCACACCAAGGAGAGTCCCATCCGGACACGGGACGAACTCTTCAATTTTGTATCTTCATAGTCCAACAGTTCGGCCAAAGGATATAGTCCGGCTGCCCGGAGACTCCCTAATCCAGGTGTCGGTGTACAAAAAGAGGGGTACAATTTTTGTACCCCTATAACTATGCACGGGCAGTCTGAGCCGCGGATACCACCACACCAAGCAAGGCAAGGGAGGTGAGCCAGGGTAAGACCAAAGCTCAAGAGAACTAGAACGACGCCGAGGCCAAGACCACGAAGAGCAAAGGGGACGAAGCGGACTCCCCTGGAAAGATCCTTGCCGAGAGACAGTTCTAGCAGCCCCGGCAAGACCCTTGCCGCGGCGACACGTCCCGCGCCTATGGAGCAAATCACCCTTGAGTCCACTGCCCCCAAAGGGCAAGGATTCGGGAGACATCCCCGTGGCGGCATGCAGATCTTTGTGAAGACATTCAAGATCAGATACGCACTAAGGAGACGACAACCCTTGGCGGGATCCCAGTCGAGGAAGACCATAAGGCCCCCGGCAAGCGCCTTGCTGGGGATGACAGCAGGCGCCTCGGCAAGACCGTTATCGGGGCCCCGGCAAGGCCCTTACCGAGGACACCCGCAGGGCCACCATCAGGCCCACGCCGACTAAACCTCCACCACCGCATGCATGCAGCTGCCGACCCAACCAGCTGGGCAGGCACCTGCGTGGCGGCATGCAGATCTTCGTGAAGACCCACCACTGTGCCACCTCAGCTTCCTGCCTACCTACGTGGCATCGCAGGCGTCACTGGCCAGGGTGCGTGTTGACACAAGAAGGAGCGGCGACGGACAAGACAGGTTTCTCCCTGTCCCCGATAAAGCAAGGACACCTAAGCAAGACGCATTAAAGGCGCCTTGTCATGTGATGCGAGGGATAACCTCGCAGCGCTGTACCCTTTCCACCTCCTATGTGCCACGGTGGCAACCCCTTTTTTCTATAAAAGGAGGCCCGAGGCGACCAGAGGAAGGATTCGGCTTTTTGGAGCTCCTCACGCCCCATAGCTAGCTCAAGAACACAGATATACAATCCACCAAAGCAGGAGTAGGGTTTTACGCATCCTCGCGGCCCGAACCTGGATAAACGAACCGTGTGCTATCTGTTTGATCCGCTCTTCTCACGACCCCGCGCCCCGCTAACCACAGTAGGGATTCTTGTGATCCCATAGGTGTCATTCCCACCGACATCTCTGGCGCGCCAGGTAGGGGGCGCAGTTGTGAGAATCAGCTTTAGCAGTTACTTCGGCACTTCTTCATCATCATGGCGCCCAAGAAGAAGACGACGGTGGCGGTTGGCCAGTCAGAAGCCGGACAGCCCATCCCGACGCGGGCGAGCAGCAGACCGGTCGCAGAAAGGACCCGGGGCGCTGCTCACGAACACCAACACCATCCCAACAGCCGGATTTTGGGAGGCGGCGATGTTTGTGCACCTGGTAACGGGCCACACGTCGCCAAATCCAAAGGAGGAGCCAAGCCCTTCGCGGGTGGAGCGGGGCCTTCCAAGGTCATCGCCGCCCCGCCCGAAGGAGACGCAAGGGCCTCCAAGACTCCCACACCGGGGCCAACAACGCGCTCCTCCCAGGCAGCGCGCGACGAACGGTGTAATCACACCGAAGATCCCGGGCGTCGCCGCGGGAAGAGCCCCGAGCGCCACTCCCAGGACGTAGAAGACCTACCGACTCGTCGAGGCGCTGGTGAAAACGGCATGCGACCGCGGGGTCGTGATAGAGCTCCTTCTGACATGGTCAAAAGTCAAAGCGCGTCGCGATCCGTGCAGGTTTCGCTGCCACCGACGCCAGCAAAGGCCCTGGCGCGCGCGCAGTTGCTCCTCGACTTTCCTCCAACTACGGGGAAACTTGACGAATGGAGAGCCACTATCCGAAGCCTTGTTGCGGTGGCCAACAAGGACGAACCAAGTCCGGTGGGGCCCCCGGGTCGACGCTCCGATGGAATCCCGCGGACCAGTGGTGGAAAAGCCGGTGGCGCCGCGACCATGGTGCATTCACCTCTTCCCCATCCGGTAATGCGGACGCCGGCTCGTCAAGACGTCGCGGGCCACGACATCTCCATAGCATCGTCTGACCCGCAGACCCACTGTGACCAGCGCCAAGTTCTTCGGGAACGAGCCCATGAAGACGCTCGAACCACTATCGAGCGCTGGCGATGAGCGCGCCACCAGTCAGACAGGCGAGCAGGGCCTGCTGTGAACCACCCGGCCCCGGAGAGCCCTGGAGGCCTACCTTACGAGGTAGGCTATTCGGCTTTTACCTATGAGCTGCGGCAGTTCCAGTGGCCCACTCACCGCGCCTTCAAACCTGATGTTGACGAAAAGTACAACGGCAAGACTCACCCGTCTGAGTTCCTCAGCATCTACACCATCGCGATGCAAGCCGCCGGAGCCCGCGATGATAAGATGCTTGCGAATTACTTTCCATTGGCTCTTAAACCCAACGCCATGTCGTGGTTGATGCACTTGCCGGTAGACTCTATTTCCTCCTGGTCGGATTTGTGCCATGAGTTTGTGGGCGCCTTTACTGGAGGTCACCAAGCCCATGGCCAAGCAAGCGACATGCATGTCATTCCCCAGAAGGGAGGCGAGAGTCTGCGCAAGTATATACAGAGGTTCAGCCGGGTACAGTACAATATCCCTGATGTTCACCCTACCGCCATCATCAGCGCGTTCCATCAGAACGTGCGTAACCGCAAGATGCGCGAAGAACTGGCAATGAACAAGGTGAAAGATGTGGCAGAACTCTATGTTCTTGCTGACAGATGTGCCCGAGCTGAAGAGGGAAGGAAGTACCCCAGCGAAGATGCCGGCATGGAAACCGACTCCTCAGATGAGGATACTGCCACCCCGGCGAAGAAAGGTCGGCGCTGCAACAGGAAGCGCAAAGGAAAAGCTGTGCTTGCCGTCGAGGGATCTGACGACGCCGGCTCCGCCAAGAAAACCAAGGCAGATGACCCCGGCAAGGAAATTGCCGGATGTGTCGCCTGTCGGGCCTTGGCGGCTGCCGAGACGCCGGGAAACTCCGACAAGCAATACTGCAAGATCCACTGCACCAAAGGCCATGATCTCCAGAACTGCCGACAGGTTGAGCTCCTTGCTGAGAAGCAGAGGGCTGAATATGAGAGGCGGGACAAGGAGAAAGGCCAGGACGGTGCTGAGGTGTCCAGCAAGAAGTGTGACGGCCAGGCGGGCTATCGCCGCAAAGATAAACAACGGGAGAGTCCCGCCCGGGGCCGTGACAAAAAGCCAGAAGACGATGATCACGAAGAGGACGATGAGTCTGGTGACCAAGAATTTTAGAAAGCTACAGAGGCCATGTGCGTCGATGGCGGCGCCTCGCTGCATACCTCTCACCGCCAGCTTAAACAGTGGGCGCGTGAGATTACAACGGTGGAACCGTCGTTTGATGCCCAAAGGCCGCTGAAGTGGTCCAGCACACCTATCATTTTTTACACTGAGGATCACCCTGATTGCACTACTGCAGTCGGGTGCTTGCCACTGTTGGTTTCACCAACAATACGCAACCTCAAGGTGACAAAGATGCTAGTCGATGGCGGGGCCGGTCTGAACTTAATCTCGCCTGCCGTGATCGAGAAATTGCAGATTCCTGATGAAGACCTCAAAGAGACGGGCACATTTCAGGGGGTCAACCCGGCAAGAAGTCAACCAAAGGGAAAGGTCACGTTGCCCGTGACTTTTGGGAGTGATCTGAACTACAGGACAGAAAGGATTGTGTTCGACGTTGCCAAGATCCCCTTGCCTTACAACGGGATCCTTGGCCGCCCAGCGCTGGCCAAGTTCATGGCGGCGTCACATTACGCCTACAACACCCTGAAGATGCCGGTGCCTGTGACGATCATCACCGTCCCATCAAACAAGAAGGATGTGCTAATTTGCGCTGACCAACTCTACCAACAAGCAGTTGCAGCAGCCGCCACTGCTAAGGCACTTGCTCCTGCCGCTGGAGCCCCGGGAAGGCAAAAGAAGAAGACCGGTGAGACCTCAGGCACCCACTCCGGCAAGCGCACCTCTTCGGAGTGTAGCACTCCCGTCGAGGACGTGCCAGAGAGCTCCGCCGACAGAAACAAGAAGTCCAGGGCCACACCGCCGGGAACCAAGAAGGTTTCTGTCAAGGAGGACGGCACGGGAGGAGCTTTTACCATAAGCTCCACCCTTGACGACAAATAGGAAGACGCGCTCGTCACCTTCCTGCGGGCGAATGTCGATGTGTTTGCATGGCAAGCATCCGACATCCTCGGTGTTCCCAGGGAGGTGATTGAGCACCACCTTGCTGTCTGTCCTCATGCGCGGCCCGTCAAGCAGAAGGTCAGGAAGCAAGCTTTGGAACGACAAGAGTTCATCACAGAGGAGATCCAGAAACTTGAAGCAGCGGGTTTGGTAAGAGGAGTGCTCCATCCAACGTGGTTGGCCAATCTGGTGGTAGTGCGCAAGGCAAATGGGAAGTGGAGGCTGTGTATTGATTACACAGATATTAATAAGGCTTGTCCCAAAGACCCCTTCCTGTTACCGTGCATCGGCCAGATTGTTGACTCCACAGCTGGGTGTGATCTGTTGTCATTCCTCGATGCCTACTCCGGCTACCACCAGATCTTCATGACAAGGGAAGATGAAGAGAAAACGGCATTCATCACCCCATGTGGTACGTATTGCTTTATACGGATGCCTTTCGGGTTGAAGAGTGCTGGTTCAACGTTTCCAAGGGCGGTCCAGATTGGTTTTGAACCCCAGCTCCATAGAAATATGGAAGCTTATATGGATGATATAGTGGTCAAAACCAAGAACAGGGCAACCCTCATATCAGATTTACAAGAAACATTTGCAAACCTACGCAAGATCAATCTCAAGCTGAACCCTGAGAAGTGCGTCTTCGGCGTCCCGTCTGGCAAGCTTCTCAGGTTCTTTGTGTCACAGCGTGGGATAGAGGCCAATCCGGACAAGATCAAAGCTATAGAGCAGATTGAAGCGCCCAAGCGAGTCAAGGATGTGCGTCGGCTTGCTGGTTGCGTTGCTGCCATGAGCAGGTTCATTTCCAATTCCATGAGCGCGCCCTTCCCTTTTTCAAAATTTTGAAAAAGGCGGGCCCGATGGAGTGGACGCCAGAAGCCGAAGCAGCATTGCAAGGTTTGAAGAGGTACCTCTCCTCCGCGCCAATACTAGTTGCTCCTAGGCCACTGGAACCGTTGCTGCTGTACCTAGCGGCAACGAACCAGGTGGTCAGCGCTCACTAGTGGCGTAGAGAGAAATTGATGATGAGGTAATAGCAGCGACGGAGCCCGATGCCACCGAAACCGAGACGACACAGCCAATTGAAGTGCCGCCGAAGAATAAAATGATGCAGCACCCTGTCTACTTTGTTAGTTCCCTCCTGCAGGGGGCTAGATCGAGGTACTCCAGTGTGCAGAAACTGCTCTTCGGCCTTCTTATGGCCTCGAGGAAGCTGCATCACTACTTCCAAGCGCACAAAATCACTGTCGTCACTCGCCTCCCTCTGCAACGGATATTGCACAATCCAGACGCAATGGGAAGGATCGTAGAGTGGGCACTGGAACTGTCCAGCTTTAGCCTCAAGTTTGAGAGCACCTCGACGATTCAAAGCCGAGTCCTGGCGGAGTTCGTTGCAGAATGGACCGCGATGCCTAACGAAGAAACCCAAGAGACTGCTCTCCCCGGCAAGGAGGCAAGTTGCGACTGGATCATGTACTTTGATGGAGCTTTCTCCTTACAGGGCGCCGGGGCTGGCGTACTGCTTGTCACGTCCACCGGAGAGCACCTCAAGTACGTGATCCAGATGCACTTCCCCAGGGAGGTGTCAACAAACAATACGGCTCAGTACGAAGGGCTGCTTGCCGGTCTTAGGATCGTGACAGACCTCGGAATCAAGAAACTCATCGTCAGAGGCGACTCGCAACTTGTCGTCAAGAAAGTCAACAAGGATTACCAGAGCCCGTTGATGAAGGCCTACGTCGATGAAGTGAGAAAGTTGGAAGAGCGTTTTGACGGTATGCAGGCAGAATACGTTCCCCAAGTGGAGAATGATATCGCCGATTATCTGTCAAAACGCGTTGCCCTCAAGCTACCTGTGGAACTAGGTACCTTTGTGCTTCGGCTAACTCAGCCATCTGTTGATCCATCAATAGAGCATAACAAGAGGAGAAAATCAGGGCCCGACAAGTACTTTCCCGCCGAGCTCCCCGAAGCCGCCGGCAAGGATGTTGCCGGAGACACTGAGCCCGCCACGGGACGGCTGGCTCCGACAGAGCATCAAGCTCTCGCCATGGAGACAGCCGCTCCGATAGCAGAGTAAATGCCTTTAGTCCTCGCCATCGAGCCCCAGGCTCCAGCGTGGGCACAACATACCGTACGATTCCTCCAAATAGGGGAACTTCCTGAGGAGCAGGAAGAAGTGGAAAAAGTAGCCCGTCGCTCTACTATGTACCAGTTCGTCAATGACGTCCTGTACAGAAAGAGGCCGAACAGCATGAAATTGAAGTGTATCCCTTGAGAGGAAGGACTGGGGCTGTTGGCGGAGATACATGGAGGCATAGTCAAGGGCCCTTGCCGGCAAAGCGTTTCGGCAAGGCTTCTTCTGGCCCACCGCCCTCCAGGATGCGACGACACTAGTCACCAGGTGTGAAGCGTGTCAGTTACATTCAAAGAAGCTTCATTAGCCAGCTCAAGCCCTTCAAACCATTCCTCTCTCCTGGCCTTTCTCGGTCTGGGGGCTCGACATACTGGGCCCTTTCCCCCGCGCTATCGGGGGCTTTGAGTACTTGTACGTTGCAATCGACAAGTTCACAAAGTGGCCAGAAGTGGAAGTAGTGAGGAAGGTCATAGCACAGTCAGCCGTCAAGTTCTTCAAAGGACTGGTGTGCCGTTTTGGTGTACCCAATAGGGTTGTCACCAACAATGTTACGCAGTTCACAAGCCACACCTTCATGCAATGTATTCAAGACCTCGGCAGCAAGGTCTGTTTCGCTTCCGTTGCTCACCCACGAAGCAATGGTCAAGCTGAGAGGGCAAATGCTGAAGTACTGCGAGGCCTGAGGACAAAGACCTTTGACAAACTGCACAAGAGTGGAAGGCGCTGGATTGATGAATTGCCGGCGGTTCTTTGGTCAATCAGAACGACACCAAATCGAGCCACCGGGCAGACACCCTTTGCCCTGGTATACGGGGCAGAAGCAGTTCTCCCCACGGAACACATATACGGGTCACCTCGAGTACTCTCTTATGACGAGCTTGAGCAAGAGAAATTGCGGCAAGATGACGCAACGCTCCTTGAGGAAGATCGTCTTCGGGCGGCTATGAGAGCAGCGCGCTACCAGCAAGCCTTGCGCCGCTACCATAGCCGCAAGGTTCATGCCCGAAGCTTTGAGGAAGGCGACCTTGTTCTTCGGCGCGTTCAATTGGCCAAGAATTCCAACAAGTTGATGCCAAAGTGGGAAGGCCCTTATCGGGCAATACGAGTCACTAGGCCCGGCGCAGTCCGCCTTGAGACCGAAGATGCCGTTCCAGTGAGTAACTCCTGGAACATTGAGCATCTTCGCAAGTTTTACCCGTGAGGCGCGGCTTGCCGGGCCCCCCGGCAAGCCACCTTTTGTACGAGCCTTGCCGATGACGCATGTAACCCTTTGTACAAAGCCAGGCGTAGACCATGAGCATAAATAAATGAAGCGCTGGCACCCTAAGTTATAGAATGCATGCTAGGTCGAGTCTCGTCCTTGGTTAGGGTTGATAGTGCTTAGCGGCGACTAACCCCTAGCTTAGAGGTCGAGTGTGCGTCTCTTTGTCTTTCTTTTGTCTTCTTTGGTTCACAGGATACACAGATATCCGTGCCGAACCACTTGGGGAGGAAAAAAAGAGGAACAGACCAGCATCTAGCCCCCGGCAAGCCAGTATTGCCGGGGGCTACAAGAGCAAAGATTCATCCACGGCGAACCAGGGTTGCCGGGGACTGCAGCTTCAGATAAGTTCTTCATCCCTTATCATGCATTCCATTATGGACTGAGGTATGTGAAACCTCGTTTTCCCCTAAGCTACCGTGCTCCCATAACTCTAGGCCCTAGGGCTCGTTCCTGGGGCCAAGTTTGGTCGTAGTCGTGGCAGCGAAAGGATGAAACAAGGAGCCTGAACCCGCCTCATCCCTGCCTCCACCAAAGGCGTGCGGAAGGTTGAGCGAAGTGGGGAGACGGCAAGGCCTGTTGCCGGGCAAGGAAATGTTTATCTTGAAGATATCAAGGATTTACTCCTTGTCGTGGGTTCCACCCGCAAACAAATGACCCGGCAAGCATCCCTTTTTCATTAAAAAAACATTCCACTCAGGTACAGTCATAGGGAATGAAAAACATGAATGATGGGATTACAAGTTTTAAATTCAACAAAGGCCCGGAGGCTTACAAACTAAAAAGAGATAAGGTGCCCGTAATCCCTTTCTTGTCCCTCTCCTCAGGAGGCAGGTCAAAGGGGCAAAAAGGACAAAAGGAGCGCCTAGGCGAGCTACGGGTGGCAGAAGACACCAAGAGAACATCTTGGTGGCCGTCCAAAGGCTGGATGGTGATGGCGGCACTGGAAGCAGAGCTCGAAGACGAGGCGGCATGATGTCAGCACGCGTCAAAGGCATCGGTGCCCGTGTACTCCGACTTGACGGCCTTGCCGCCCGCCCTCTTCCTCTTCCGCAGCCTCCCAACGCCAGCCGCCCAAGGAGACGACCCCGAGAAGTTCAAGGAGCCGGCGACATGGATGATGGGTCGCCGGTGTCGCACGGAGCGGCACCCGACACCTAGTCGGACCCGTCATCCTGTAGCCTACTACCCTCATCGTCGCTGCCGCTGTCCTCCTCGTCACTCCCGCCCGAGGAGGAGTCTTCACTATCACAAGAGCTCTCCACGCAGCACCTTGCACGAGTCCCAAAGCACCCGAAGACCTTGACGGAGAGCAGGCCACCCTCCATCAGCTTAAAATGGAGAGTGAGCCCCTCCATCAAGCGGTGGATATGAGCAAACGTCTTCCATCCCCGACGAAGATACATCACGTGAGGGGCAGGGAAGTCGACGCGGACCCGCATGCCACTGATCCCGCAGCCCCTCATGTGCAGCCGCAACGATTCCGGTAGATCCAGCTCCATCTCCCGCGCAAATGGAGTCGAGAGACGAAGGCGACGGTGCGGTGGCCGGCGCAGCCTGACGAAGAACTCGCAAGGGTCATCCCCAACATGGGCCTCCATTGGAGGAGGAGTTGCTGGCGGAGGCGAGGCCAGCGCGCCACCCCATCCTCCTCTTCCCCGAGCGCCCCGGCCTCGCCCACGGCCTCGCCCCCTCCCCCTTCCCCCCGCGGCTGGCTCTGCCACCGCAGGCACAGGAGAAGGAGGGACGCATTGTCGAGCAGCGCCCCTCGCCACCACAGTTGAACGACCGGGATTCCCTCTCTCCATGACGGATGGAAGGGAGGAGCAGAAGATGAAGGAAGAAGAAGATGAAAGAATGCGGGACGCCATCCCCCCTCCCGCTCTTTATAAAGGATCGGGGTTGGGGCTCGGCCGCCCCGCTCGGACAATCAAGATACAGAAGGCGCAGGGAGCCAGGACCGACCCGCCGCCCCAACCAGTGACGGCCCGGTTTCCCGCCTCCACCGTTTGCCACCCTAGGTGCATGGGAGACACGTGACGGACGTGTAGAACCGAGGTGACGGGTGAGACAACCACTCCCCACCCCGTGATCGTGGGGAGTGGACGCCTTGAAGATCGCGCCTCAGCCCCATTCAGTAAATGGGCCGCGCCTCCACGCCTCCCTCCGTTATGGGGAAGGCGCGAACCGCCCCTTTACTATGATGTGATGCATGCCTGCGGGTACCAACCCCATGCATGCCGCCCATGTCACACGCGCCTCCCCATGCTGCGCCACGCGCGGGAATCATGGGAAGCACAGCGCACGAAGAATCTTATCGCAGTAAAAACCGCCCCGCCTGCTCGCGCACCATTTTTGGGCCTAGCCCAACAACGCGTTGCGCTTATGTGTGGCCCAGGCCCGGGGGCTCCTGTCGGTGTACAAAAAGAGGGGTACACTTTTTGTACCCCAATAACTATGCACGGGCAGTCTGAGCCGTGGATACCACCACACCAAGCAAGGCAAGGGAGGTGAGCCAGGGTAAGACCGAAGCTCAAGAGAACTAGAACGACGCCGAGGCCGAGACCACGAAGAGCAAAGGGGATGAAGCGGACTCCCCCGGCAAGATCCTTGCGGGAGACAGTTCTAGCAGCCCTGGCAAGACCCTTCCCGCGGTGACTCATCCCGCGCCTACTGAGAAAATAACCCTTGAGTGCACTGCCCCCAAAGGGAAAGGATTTGGGAGACATCCCCGTGTCGGCATGCAGATCTTTGTGAAGACATTCAAGATCAGATACACACTAAGGAGACGACAACCCTTGGCGAGATCCCAGCCAATGAAGACCAGAAGGCCCCCGGCAAGCGCCTTGCCGGGGTTGACAGCAGGCGCCTCGGCAAGACCCTTGCCGGGGCCCTGGCAAGGCCCTTACCGAGGACACCCGCAGGGCCACCGTTAGGCCCACGCCGACTAAACCTCCACCACCGCATGCATGCAGCTACCGACCCAACCAGCTGGGCAGGCACCTGCATGGCGGCATGCAGACCTTCATGAAGACACACCACTGCGCCACCTCAGTTACCTGCCTACCTACGTGGCATCGTAGGCGTCGCTGGATAGGGCGCGTGTCAACACAAGAAGGAGCGGCGACGGACGAGAAAGGTTTCTCCCCCGTCCCCGATAAAGCAAGGACACCTAAGCAAGACGCATTAAAGGCGCCTTGTCATGTGATGCGAGGGATAACCTTGTAGCATTGTACCCTTTCCACCTCCTGTGTGCCACTGTGGCAACCCCTTTTTTCTATAAAAGGAGGCCCGAGGCGACCAGAGGAAGGATTCGGCTTTTTGGAGCTCCGCACGCCCCATAGCTAGCTCAAGAACACAGATATACAATCCACCAAAGCAGGAGTAGGGTTTTATGCATCCTCGCGGCCCGAACCTGGATAAACGAACCGTGTGCTATCTGTTTGATCCGTTCTTCTCACGACCCCGCGCCCCGCTAACCATAGTAGGGATTCTTGTGATCCCATAGGTGTCGTTCCCACCGACACCAGGACTCCCTCACAACCCATTTTCTAAACACATAATATAGTTATATCATCTCATCCTGTTTACATAGTCATCATATCTTGAATTATGCCATTCTATTCGTGAATTATATCATGCCATCATGTTTCAATTGACGGCATGTTTGTGATTTATGGCATGCCAGCCACTTTAATAGACACATGTATAGTTATATCATGTCATCATGTTTACATAGTCATCATATTTTGAAGTATGTCATTCTATCATGTTTAGTTAGCCATCATACATGTGAAATTGTGTCATGCTATCATGTTTAATTAGCCATCATATATGTGAAATTATGTCCTGCTATTCTGTTTGGTTAGACAACATAAATGTGAATTATTTCATGCCCTGTTTTCTTCCCTATTATCCATTGCACCTGTCCATCTTACAATGTTTGTACATTCAATTACTTTCCTTGTTTATCAGCCATTTCAATTGGAGGGGGTGATGGCAGGGCGCACCAGGACCCCTGATACGTCTTCATCGTATCTACTTACCCAAACACTTTTGCCCTTGTTTTGGATTCTAACTTGCATGATTTGAATGGAACTAACCGGGACTAATGTTGTTTTCAGCAGAATTGCCATGGTGTTATTTTTGTGCAGAAATAAAAGTTCTAGGAATGACCTGAAAATCAACGGAGAATATTTTTGGAATATATAAAAAATACTGGCGAAAGAATCAAGGCCAGGCGGCCCACACCCTGTCCACGAGGGTGGGGGCGCGCCTACCCCCCTGGGAGCGCCCCCTGCCTCGTGGGCCCCCTTGATGCTCCACCGACCTCAACTCCAACTCCATATATTCATGTTCGGGGAGAAAAAAATCAGAGAGAAGGATTCATCGCGTTTTACAATGCGGAGCCGCCGCCAAGCCCTAATCTCTCTCGGGAGGGCTGATCTGGAGTCCGTTCGCGGCTCCGGAGAGGGGAATCCATCGCCATCATGATCATCAACCTTCCTCCATTACCAATTTCATGATGCTCACTGTCGTGCGTGAGTAATTCCATCGTAGGCTTGCTGGATGGTGATGGGTTCGATGAGATTTATTATGTAATCGAGTTAGTTTTGTTAGGGTTTGATCCCTAGTAACCATTATGCTGTGAGATTGATGTTGCTATGACTTTGCTATGCTTAATGCTTGTCACTAGGGCCCGAGTTCCATGATTTCAGATCTGAACCTATTATGTTTTCATGAATATATATGAGTTCTTGATCCTATCTTGCAAGTCTGTAGACACCTATTATGTGTTATGATCCGTTAACCCCGAAGTGACAATAATCGTGATACTTACAGGTGATGACCGTAGTTTCAGGAGTTCATGTATTCACTAAGTGTTAATGCTTTGGTCCGGTACTCTATTAAAAGGAGGCCTTAATATCCCTTAGTTACCAATAGGACTCAGTTGCCATGCGAGGTTAGGAAAAAAGATGTCATGCAAGTTCTTTTCCATAAGCACGTATGACTATATTCAGAATACATGTCTACATTACATTGATGAACTGGAGCTAGTTCTGTGTCACCCTATGTTATAACTATTGAATGAGGAATCACATACGACATAATTATCCATCACTAATCCATTCCCTACGAGCTTTTCACATATTGATCTTCGCTTATTTACTTTTCCGTTGTTACTGTTACAATCACTATAAAACCAATACTATTACTTTTGCTATCGTTACCGCTACTATCATATTACTTTGCTACTAAATACTTTGCTGCAAATATTAAGTTTTCCAGGTGTGGTTGAATTGACAACTTAGCTGCTAATACTTGAGAATATTCTTTGGCTCCCCTTGTGTCGAATCAATAAATTTGGGTTGAATACTCAACCCTCGAAAACTGGTGCGATCCCCTATACTTGTGGGTTACCAACCCCCAGGCACGCCCGGGTGGGTTGTGGTCCCCATGTGGCCCCCCTCACTTATCCCTTCACACCACATCATCACTTACCTCCAGAAAAAATTCACCATTGCTCTCTCTCTTATGTTCTTGCCCTCAAACCCACGGATTTCGATCTCTTTGCTCGAAGCTCCGTTTCCGAAACTATTTCAGGGGATTGTTGCTTGGTATGTAACTCCACCGTTTGTCCAATTAGTTTTTAGTGGTTTATATTCTGAGTAATTAGCTACTCTTGGTGCTGCCATAGATGAGCTTGCATGTTGAATTCTTAGAGTTCTAAGTAGTTTGAACGCTTGCTATGGCCTCTATGTATCCCTATGAGTAGTTGCTATCAATTTTGTGAAGTTTTGTTTTACGGACTAAACCTTTCAGAATTTTCATTCATAGGAAAAAGATGAATATCTTTAGGAAGTTTGCTTCTAAGAAGAACTCCAAAGGTGTTATTGGGGAGTCGTCTGACAGTGATCTCCATCCTTGGAGGTTGGCGGAGGTACGGCCATGCGAATGGCCGCACACCCAGTTCATGGAAGAGGCTGGAATCCTTCAGGAGTTCACACAATATTCTGCTAATGCCGTCCTCACAGACTTCATCGCAGCTGAATGCGAACAATATCATCTCCTCACAAACATATTTTTTTCAAAGTTTTACTTTCCTTCCTAGGAATAATCCTCCTGAGGTGCGGTTTGATTTATATGCTGAAACCCATCAGATAGCACTTACTGAATTTTGTAACATATGCATGATCCCTTCTAATGGGAGCTTAGCTGAGCCTGGGCCGACAGAGTTTGAGGCCTTTTATCGTACGTTGACCGTGGGAGATAAGAGAGGTGTGTCAGCTATCACTGCCGCTGGCTTGCATTTTCCTGTTGTTCATTACTTTGCTCTTTTCATTGCAAAATGCTTGCTTGCTAGAGAGAAGGTGGGTGCGCTCAGCTCACCAGACCTTGGTGTTTTGTGCCGTGCATTAGAGAGCGACAACACTTATAGCTTGGGAGCTATTGTGGCACGTCGCCTTCACATTAATAAGTCTAAGGGTAAAATACATGGTGGGATTTTCACTACTCGTTTGGTGGCTCACTTCGAGGTTGATATACGCCTTCATGATTACCCTCTGGCCAAGGTTTACGAAGACCGCACAGCCATGGATCAACACCACTTCACTGATAACAATTCTATTGACACCCCTAGTCCATATAACCTGGTTTTCAGCGTTAACACTCGTGATATTGTTCCATTGCCTTCTCCTGCTCTATTTGATCCTGTTGCTAGGGGCGGATATAGGATTATGCCTGCGGACATCATCACCTACCAGAACGATCAGGCTGCAGAGGAGGAGGAAGAGCCTCAGCTGTGGTATTAGTGGATGCCCGCTCCTAAGTACCCGGACTACTACCCAGGCTTCTGATTGATTACCAAGTTAGGCCAAAACCCTAAGATTGGGGAGTACGTGATTCTCACCGACATTACATTCATGTTCAGTTATTTCATTTGTCGGTGTTCACGCTTTTTCATTGTATCATCCATGCTTAATTTTATTTTCTCGCTTTCTTCTTGTGTGTTTGAAAACTTGAGAAAAACCAAAAACAATTAGTTGTAGTTATTTTACTTTCTATGCATGCTTAGTTGTAATATTAAAAAGAAAACCCAAAAAGATTTCCTTGTTCTTCTTTTGCTTGTTGGGAGCTTTCCCGTGTAAATAGTTTTTCTAGTTTTTGCTTTTCCCTTTTATTTGCTTGTTTAACAAAACCAAAAACTGCAAATATATTTCAGTGTGTTTCTCTGAATTTCTTTTTTGTTTACTCGAGTCTTATCAAGGAGAAGACCACGATGAAAATGTTGAGTCGCTCTCATATGAATAACTGTTGATCTAATAAAGAGCCCACTTTACCTTGTCTTCTCCTGTTGAATAAAATGTTTTGCAGATTCTAGCTTAGTCCACGACACTCTTGCACTATTATTATTTTCATATCGTTCGGTCGTGCAAGTGAAAGGTTATAATGACGTTATTCGATGAACTAGCCGTGGCAGAGAGAAATGGGTATGAACTCGACTTGTTCTGTTTGTGTAAATACGCTTAACCTATTATCCATGATTCAGCCCTTTATGATTAAAAATGTTTGCAATGACAATTAGAGATTATATTTCTCATGTCATGCATAAGTAGCTAGGAGTGGGTAATGATTTATCTTGGATATCAACATTGCGTTAAAATGATTATGATGTAGTCACTGGTACGCGTCGGTGCTATGCAAACGGTTTTTAACCCCTTTCCGTGACGGCATTTGGAACCGTCACCTAGTGAGTGACGGTGATAGGGGGTCCTTCCCACACGACCCAGAAACCGACGGGGATAGGGAGCCTTGATGCATACAGTACTATATAAACGTTTCCGATATCTCGAATATCCCAAACGCTTCATCCCCAACATTAGGAGTAGTAGTAGGAGTTTTGTGGATAGGGAGCCTTGATGCGTACAGTACTACTCGTTTGTGCTCGCATTGCCATCACAGTAGGAGTTTTGTGGTTTTACCTAAAACCAGGCAGATTCTAGGCATGGGAGCTTTCCAGGCAGATTCCAGGCATGGGAGTTTTACGATGCCTGGCACATCACAAACAGTTCATGGTTATTAATTGTGTATGATAGGTAGACAATTACACACATTTAGTTTTCCCGCACCATATGTGATACTGTCTAACATCACACACGCTTTGCAAACGGCAACTGTGTGCATTGTTACACACATTTCCTCTCCTTGAACCGTGTCAGATTATGATGTATATCGCACATACTGTGCTTTACTAAACGTGTGTGCCGTAATTACCTGCACACCGTAATTTTGCCCTAATTTAATTGCTGCTATTTAAAATTGTACCTAATTTAAACTTGAAAGTAGGCTATAGCTTTATTCATATCCATCAGGTTCGAACAACCAATGTATTATTCGATTCACAGGTACATATGTTTAAGAATTACAAAAGCACCAAATAAAGAATGATGAACCAGGGTTCTATACTTGTACTATTAAAGATGGTAAAGAAATAGGCGACAGACATTCCGGTTGCTGAAGAAGGTGAAGCGGAATGGCCCTATTATGCTCTCCTAGATGCAGAAGGCATACAGGACTCTAGTCTAACCCCTGGTGATGGTCGGCTGCCAATCATGTAGTTTGAGAGGTAATCTTGAGTAAACTGCTTCAGGATCCACTGCAAAAGAAAAAAGATTTAGACATTGTCGTCTAACACAACTCATTACGGGCAGTTAAAAGATGGGTACAAGGTTCTTACTTACCATCCTGCAGTTCACTATTGTCTTGCATAAAGTGTAAACAAATAGTTCGATTGACATCTTTTGACCCATTTTAATAACAACCTTTATCTGTTTCCTCACTTGATGCTAGTTCATGAATATCTCATTTCCCCATACGCAGAAAGGGTCGAAGTGTGGATCTTTGGCAATGATATATGTACCTAAAAGCACCAGGTTGATATTAGAAGCTAAACAACAATTGAAAAATGATGTAGTACAACACTCCCTCCATCCCATTATATAAGATTTTATTACATGTATATCTGGACATCATCAGAACATTAAGGTAACACTCTTCCTTGTTGCTATGTAGCCTGAGATTGCATATTTAGTCATTCAGTACAATGCATGTTGCTATGTAGCATCAGATATATTAAATATGGCCCTAGTTAACCTACTGATAAATAGGTTACAAATATATTCAGTGAAACATCTGATTCGACGATTAATCCCTTATCAGCCCCAGGCTATATGGTACCAGCTACCGATATCCTGAACAGTGCGCACATATAAGAAATGCGATGAAACTAACCTTGATGGAAAACAACACTGTTCTCAATATTGTCCTATATGAGTACATATAAAGGCATGTTAAGCACAACAGGCTAAACATCAACCAAATATATCCATGGTGGACAACATAATCTACAAATCATATCTTCCGTGTGAAGGCTTAAGCACGCTAGTTAAGTAAAACAAGAGTGGAAATGTGTGTTAACTGCATTAGGCATAACATTTAAAAACAAGCAAATAGTCATTCAAACTGCTATTGTGCAGGTCTAAAGTACACTAGTTCTTGTTAAAAAAATGAAAAGACATGTTAACTGCAATATCCTTAACAGCAACCAAATATCATAATTCATAGTGGTATTGTTGAAATTGTTATTGATGAAATTGAACTGCATGGCAAATAGTTGCACATATAGAGCATCACATTGTGAAGAACTAAAATAAACAAGTCATAAGGCTATCTCTGACCGATCCTTAAAAAGTTAAAGGACTCAAACCCTTAGTGGATATATATATACTCCAACAATTTTTGGCCTTTTCTAGTTGATCCCCTAAACTTAAGGTTGTCAACTTCAATTTGATCAAGTTCAAACCAGGTTCAACTGAAACTAGCATGCATTCAAACATAAACATAGATAGTTTTGCATAACCGAACATAAAACATAAATTTAAACTAAGCTAAACTACTTTCGGTCGAAGTAGAGGTCGAGCCAATCCTTGCTCGTCATGTATGGTGTGCCACGAGCCGGGTCCGGGCCGGTGCCATCATCGGGGTCATTTGGGAAGTCACTCCTCCACTCGTCGACGTCGATCTCATCGTCCTCGGGGCCCACCTCGACGCCCTCCGCACCGTCGTCGCTGCCGCCTTCGACCTCGCCATCAGAGGAGAGCACGATAACCTCGCCGCCCTCCATGCAGCCGTCCTCACCTCCTTCGACCTCGTCATCGGAGGAAACTGCGATAACCTTGCCGCCCTCCGTGCCGGCAAAGATCACCGCTCTGCCTCCATGAGCTCCGGGTGCTACCGGTGGAGCGCTTGCATGTAGGCCTCGTCGACGGCCTCGGCCTCGAGGCTCTCCCACGCCTCGCGGTCCTCCTGCGCCATAGCCGAGCTCACCACCCCTGGCTCTGGCGAAACGAGGTCGACCGGACGTGTGCCGAAGGGGAAATTGAGCCTAGCCGTCGCGCCGTGGTAGCGGACCTGCCAGCGGTGGCACTCCATGGCCGCAAGCTCGGACGTGTGGAAGCTACCCACGTCCCATGTCCGCCACCGCCACTACTGGACCATGAGGTAGGACCTCGTCGGCTGCCGGGTCCGAGGGAGGACGCGGAAGTCCTCGAACCAGCATAGGGGCGTGGCTGCGGGCGGATCGGGGGACCGGCAACGGCGGATCAATCCCGCAGAAGACGACAAGGACACCTCGGCGGCCACCTCACCGACGTCGGGCGAAAAGGCCTCGATAAACCTCTTTTTGGCCATTCGCTCCTCGAGCTCCCAGCACACAGGTAGAGGTTGTGGATGGAGGCGCTGGCGATGGCGGCGACCTACCAATACTTTTGGGGGTGGTGTGTGTCTGTGTGAGTGGAGGTTTTGGGGAGTGTGTGGTGTGTGTGGAGGGGGGCAAGGTTGTGTTTGAGGAAATACTACGGCAACTAAAAATTTTACTAGCTGGGAGTAACAAGGTGGGGGTGCTGAAAATTTGGATCAAGGGCGAGCAGATATTTTTGAGATTGCGAGGTTTGCAGAGGCGGGAGTAAAATGTCAAGGCTACTGAAAATTTGAATCAAGGGACTAAAGTAGGGCAGGAGTATCAGACATCGCACACGGTCTGCACATACAAATTGTGTGCTATCAAACATTAAAACCTTCCAGGCGGGAGATATTTTCAAGATTACGAGGCAGTAATAGTGTGGACTATAGCCGACGCACCTTCTCGCGTAAGCCATAGGCATAATATACACCAACGGTGCTCCAGGATATTTTGTACTACATCTCACACGGTTGGTGATAATAAATTGTGCGGGATCTACTTGATTTTCCATCACGATTTGAATTACATAATGGTGTCACAACGGTAATGGACGGTGTTTGAATTGCTAGTCCTTTTATCTGCTTACGTCCATGGGTTTATTCTTATGTCCCATGCATGAAACGGGGATGAATTTCGAACACCACGGCACCTTTGGGGATGAATGATATCTATTGCCTCTTATTGCTCTCAAAAAATTTCCAGTGTCAACATAGAAAAACAAGAGTGGTGTGTTAAGTTTTGGAATTTTTGGGGTTTGTTTGGACATTTGTATACATTAACTGGGTTTTCTAGGCATTCTATGTGCATAATTCAAATTTGAAATACATGGACATGCTCCAATGCATATAAATTGGTTGAAAAATCAAATATGTGTCCTTGGGTGCATGCTTAGGTCCCGTCAAAGAAATGGGAATGAATTTCAAACATGAGGGCACTGTTGATTGCCGGCAAAACATTGAGATACCTGGTTTTTAAATTCTAGTAAATCCAAAACTCGTCTGAAATTCATGAAACTTGGCATGGTATCATGGAGCGGCATCAAATGTCATGGTAAAAATTTTGTCCCATTTGGGGCAGGTTTGGGTATAAGCTTCTCACAAACCAGAGCTTCTCACAACAAGTCTGGTGGTTTCGGTAGGGAATGTGCCACCTTTGGGGACGAAATGATATCCGTTGCCTCTTATTTCTTTCCAAAATTTTCTAGTGTCAACATACAACAAGAGTGTTGTGGTAAGTTTTGGAATTTTTCGGGGTTCGTTTGAATATTTTTATACATTAATTGGGTTTTCTAGGCATTTTATTGGCATAATTCCATTTTGAAATACACGCACATGCTCCAGTGCATATAAATTGGTTGAAAATCAAAGGTGTGTCCTTGGGTGCATGCTTAGGTCCCATCCAAGAAATGGGAATGAATTTCAAACACCAGGGCACTGTCGATTGCCGGCAAAATGTTGCGATACCTGGTTTTTAAATTCTAGTAAATCCAAAATTCGTCTGAAATTCGTGAAACTTGGCATGGTATCATGGAGCGACAACAACATGTCATGGTAAAATTTTTGTCCCATTTGGGGCAGGTTTCGATATAAATTTCTCACAAACCAGAGCTTCTCACAACAAGCCTGGTGGTTTCTATAGGGATCGTGCCACCTTTGGGGAAGAAAGGATATATGTTGCCTCTTATTTCTTTCAAAAAAATTCTAGTGTCAACATATAACAACATGAGTGCTGTGTTAACTTTTGGAATTTTTCGGGGCTCGTTTGGACATTTTATACATTAACTGGGTTCTCTAGGCATTTTGTGTGCATAATTCAAATTTGAAATATGTGCACATGCTCCAGTGCATAAAAATTGGTTGAAAAATCAAATATGTGTCCTTGGGTGCATGCTTAATTAGGTGCCACGCAAGAAATGGGAATGAATTTCAAACACCAGGGCACTGTTGATTGCCCGCAAAACGTTGAGATACCTGGTTTTTAAATTCTAGTAAATCCAAAACTCGTCCAGTGGGCAGGTTCACTAGGAAGCATGCGAGTTGTTCAACGCAGGATTTGTGCATCTCTTCAATGCAAACGGTTCAGTTAAGCAGTAAAGCGGCAGAAAGTAAACCAAAAAATATACGTGCTGCCACACTCCCCATGTGTTATGCGAGCAGCCGTGAGTTGACAGGACGCATGTGAGCAGTCTGCCGCATAGGCGTACTGGGAGGCGTGCGTGCAGGTGTGCGTATTGACGGGGAGGCATGCGAGTAGCTGTGTGAAATCATGGTAGGAATGGCAGAAGTCCACCGCGCAGGCTCACCTGGAGGCGAGACAACTTTTGACCGCAGCCTGCCTCGCTCCCACTGGTCCGTATTAATTGCACGCCCGAGCAGCTGTCCATAATAGGCGGCCGCACCCCTGGTCCACAGTGGTCACCAACGTCTGGACTCTGGAGTGTGTGACGATGCCGCCGAAGCTCACCAACGGAGGGAATGGCGACGCCGGGGCTGGTGAAGCACCCGCTCGATGCGTGAAGCTGGCCACAGAGGTTTCTGTCGCCGCAGATGAGGTTTCACGCGGGCAGCAGCACGACCTTGACTTCGTTGGTGCCGTCGTGGCCCCCTAGCTGGAGCCGGAGGTCAACAGTAACTCCGGCAACGACTACGACTCCGACGGAAAACCGGCTAGTCATCTATATACCCATTTGTGCGGAAAACATATCATGTGTTTCTCTAGTTAATCCCCCCACCCCGCCCCTCTATAATTTTTCTGGAATACAAATCTATGGTTATGTTCTCTTAGTCCATGAAATCAGAGTAATTAAGATCCGTTAGATGCACGTAGTGTATTAATTGTTTGAATGTTATCTGTATAGAGTTAGTGATTAATTGTTTGTTATGTATAAATGATTTTTGCTAATAATCTGACTAGGGTTAGCTTATGTGCTAATAATTCATGGCCAGATCTTAAGAATTGATTTTGAATGTCCTACATATAAGTTTGTGCCTTTTTTCCTGATCTTGAGAATTGATTTCGAATTTCCTACATGTTATGCCATTTTTTTATTTCAGATTGGTATGTACATAGATGAGGCTCTGACCAGCGCCGCTGCCGAAGGTAGATCTTAGACCCGGCTGTGTGGCCAGAAGCGCCCCCTCGACCTAAGGAACTAGTAGAATCTCTGGCGGACCACATCAGCGATCTCCCGGGTGACATCCTTGGGGAGATCATCTCCCTTCTCCCCACCAAGGATGGCTACCGCAGACAAGTCCTCGCATCTCGGTGGCGCACTCTGTGGTGCACCGCTCCTCTTAATCTCGACTATCGTCAGCTATTTGTCGATGATGATTCTGAACTCCCCGGAGCCATCATCTCCTACCACGAGGGCTCCGTTCAACACATCTGCATCCCGGCATGCTACCTGCTGGACATACCCTGCATGGTGGCTGCCTGGCTAACATCTCGTCAATTCGATAAACTCCAACAGCTTGAGTTCTACCATTACTACATCGATAGGTTACCACCAAGAGCTGCATCTGTGCCCTCACCACTGATGCCCATCTCATGGTTTTCCTCCTATCTCCACACCGCCACCTTGACCCGGTACCGTCTAGCAGACTATCTGGTACAAATGCTTTGACTGCCTCTGCTAAAAAACTTGCGCTTGTGTTCGTTGATCTGTCGGTGGCCTCACTTCACAGCATCATCCACTCTAGCTTCCCTACACTTTAGCGTTTGGTGCTTGTTTTTGGACTAGGAATCCATATCCCTTGTCTCAAAATAAAGTCCTCTCACCTCGTAAGCATTGGAATTCATTTTGAAGGACAGGAGCTCATCATCGAAGATGCCCCTTCACTTAAAAGGTTGCTCCTTGATTGTTGTTATAAACATTCACAAATAATTGTGGTCTCTGCGCCTAAACTAGAGACCTTAGGCGCAATTAGTGATTCGTTTGAATGGTTCGAGATGGTGTTTGCCTCCACACCTATTGATGTACTGTATATTATTCACGTACACTTTTGTAATTTGCATTTTCATTTGTGCGCATAAGTTAAGTATCATCTTGGAGTACACTTTCAGTGCTAATATTATGTTCTATGCTCAATGAAGTGCTTGTCCATCCTATCAGTGGTGGTGGATTCTGTCAAGACCTTATATATCGGTATGTGGTGTTTTGATCTCAACATCATTATTGCCTTGCTGCAATGCTTTCCATGTCTGGAGAATTTGTATATAAAGGTGATGATTTCATGCACATTGAAGGCCCATATATAATTTACTATAATTAATCGTTCATCTATCACTCTTTCAACATAATCTTTTTAGACATTAACTATTTTCAATCTTCATCTCTATTTAGGCACTAACACATGGAGAAAAAAGGTATAAGCAATCGATGGTTCAATAAGCATCGGGATTTTCTTAGATCTCATGACATTCGTTTGAAGACAGTAACACTGGAAGGATATGCATCCAACAATGCAAACACTAGCTTTGTCACATTCTTCGTGTTGAATGCGAGGGCACTATTGTCTGTGGGTATTAAGTTTTTCAACAAGAAATTTCTTACGACTACAAGTGTTGAACAAAATAAAAAGAAGTTTCAAGTGGACCTAAGGGCTTCTGATCATGCTCGGCTTCTATTTATAACAGCCTGTCATCATGGACCAGTAGAATTTCTAGCCGGGGATCTTGATTTTATGGATCAGACCGATCCATTTGATTGTTACTGCTGAAAACTTTGGTTGAGTTAGATGTCATTGTCTTGTTCAATCTCAATTTTGTCTAAGCCTGATGAGCAATTAATCCTCATGCTTTTGTACTGTTTGTTAGCTGGAGTTAGATATTGTTGCCCTTTTCAACTCGGCTTTGACCCATATATTTTTTCATACTGGGCCAATGGCTTGCCATTTCTTTATCCTTGAGATCTTTGTTCATTACAGAACTACAAGTTCTTAGTGCCCACCAGCACCCACAAACTTATTTTCAGCTTGCACACCAAATGGGATGTAATTCTTAATAAGAAAAGTTGCATGGTAGTCACATATTTGGATTTATTATTTGGGACCCATGAGGAAAAAGCCTATCCAGGGCAGTGCCAACTCGACAGTAAACATTGAGAACCCTGGTTTTAAAATTAATGTAAATCCAAAACTCGCCTCAGAATCATGAAACTTGGCATGGTGTTATGTCATAGCACCAACATGTTGTGGTAAAAAATTAGTCCAATTTGGGACAAGTTTTGGTACAAACTTCTTACAAACAGGAGCTTCTCTCAAAAAGGCTCATGGTTCCGTGAGGGACCTTGTCACCTATGTGTGCGAAACGACATACGTTGTCCCTTCCCGCCTTGATTTATTTTACAGGGGAAACATGCAACTATATATAGTAGCGTCGTCCTAAAAATATGAAATTATTCACGGTTCATTTTTGCCTTTTTATGCATTACTTGGGTTTCCTAGGCATTTTGGAACATAATTTCATGTGTGCAAAGGTCATGTGTGTACTAGCCACATATGTAATTCGATGTTCAATATGTTTATGGAATCAAGTCTTTATAACTTGTAAGTACATATGATGTTGTTCTGTGTGCAATGACATCGCACACAAACCATACTGTGGAACACGTCAGTGATGATTTCATCAATCGCTAACAATTGTATACCACCAAGCGTTTGCCCACAACACACATGACTTATTAGCAGCAATCGTCTGTGTTATTATCGGTCTTCAGACACATTTCTGATTATAGATCTGTTTCCACGTATCACACACATCTTGTTATATTGAACCATTTCTGTTCTCTTGTCTCAAAGCAAATAGTTCATCCGAGTGAACCGCATGCCGTATATCGCACACACCTTGATCTGGCTGACCGTTTCTTTTGTGTTGCCTAATCACAAACAGTTCATCCGAGTGAACTGTATGTTGTATATCGCACACACCTTCATCTAGTTGCCCGTTTCTTTTATTCCTCATCATCGCAAACAATTAATTGAACCTAATCGTATGCCCTGCATTGCACACGCAACTAAAATCTGAATCGTGTTTGATGCATCCTCCATCGCAAATGTTTTGCACCTTTTTGACGGTTTTGTTTACACCACCGTTTGCGATTATTGCATCGCACATAGTTTTGTCGAAGGGTCTATGATCGTAGTGTCGCGTTAGCAGCATCCTATAGTAGTGAGTATGATGATATGGTATCCTCCTCTGCATGTTTGAGTGGCTTGACTTGGCACATGTTCATGCATGTAGTTGAATCAAAACCAACATAGCCTCTATGATATTTGTCTTCATGATGTTCATATCCTACTCATGCTAGTGTCCAATGTAACTTATGCATAATGCATGTTCATGACCGTTGTTGCTCTCTAGCTGGCCGCTTCTCAACCTATTTGCTAGCCTTCACCTGCACTAAGTGGGAATTCTGCTTGTACATCAAAAACCCTTGAACCCGAAGTTATTCCAGATGAGTCCACCATACCTACCTATATGTGGTATTACCCTGCAGTCCTAAGTAAATTTGCAAGTTCCACCTTTAAAAACTTCTAATAAATATCATTTTTGTGTTCCTGGATCATTCATGGAACGACAGGAGGTGGTCGGTATCTTCCACGCTAAACGGGTTATTCTCAGGTCGAGTGTTTATTCACTTGCCATCACACGAGAGAAGGGTGGTAATAGGGATTCCCAGTCCCGAACTTAAAAATGCAAATAATCAAACAAAACTCCCCCGGGACTGTTGTTGGTTTGGACGGCACCCGTTGTTTCGGACAAGCCGCGGAGTGTGATTATTGGTGGAGGGGGAGTAAACCTTTTCTTTTATCGCTTGGGAACCGCCACTATCGTGCTTAGCATGGAAGATATTGATAACTAATAGTCGTGGAGTAAATGAGACGGGTGCATGTCTCAAAATATCATTTACCTCTGTTTTAAAAACTTGAGCTTTGGCACCTCTGCAAATCACTGCTTCCCTCTGCGAAGGGACTATCTATTTACTTTTATGTTGTGTCATCCCCTTCTAAAATGAGCGCCTGAATCTGAGAGCACTGCTGTCATGCTTATGCATTGTGTGTAGCTAATGTTGGGTGCATCATGACTGGACCTTTTCTACCATAAATTACAATCTTTAGTCGCTGCTTGAACTTTGGAGGTGCTCTGCATTTATGTTTTGCGGTCTTAGAAAGGGCTAGCGAGATACCACTACTCTCATATTACATCATGGTTGTTTTGACAACATGTTGTTGTTTGAGATATTTTATTATTGCTAGCTAGCGGATTATGTTATTGATATGACTTAATATAATCTTCAAGAGTTATTGTCTTGGTTAGTTATAATGTTGGCTGAAAACCTGAGTGTTGTTTAAGCTTATTTATGCAAACAAGAGCAAAAGAGTTTGGAAAAGTATTTCTTTTTAACTTCCAGTTTATCAACTGAATTGCTTGAGGAGAAGCAAAGGTTTAAGCTTGGGGGAGTTGATACGTCTTCAATGTATCTACTTTTCCTAATGCTTTTCTTCTTGATTTGGACTCTAATTTGCATGATTTGAATGAAACTAACCCCGGACTGACGCTATTTTCAGCAGCACTACCATGGTGTTGTTTTTGTGCAGAAATAAAAGTCTCGGAATGGAACGAAACTTTGCGATGATTTTTTATACAATAAATAAGAATTTCTAGAGCGAATATCCACTGGAGGGGGGCACCTAGGTGGGCACAACCCACCAGGGTGCACCCCCTCCTCGCGCGTCCAGGTGGGTTGTCCCCACCTGGTGGCCCCGCAGACCCTGAAACCGACGCTATAAAATCCTATATTTCCAGAAAAAAACAGGGAGAAAGAATTATCATGATCCATGAGACGGAGCCGCCGTCATGTCCCGTTCTTCATCGGGAGGCCAGATGTGGAGTCCGTTTGGGGCTCCGTAGAGGGGGATCTTCGTTCTTCGTCATCACCAACCCTTCTCGATCACCAATTCCATGATACTCCCCACCGAGAGTGAGTAATTACTTCATAGGCTCGCTAGTCGGTGAGTAGTTGGATGAGATTCATCATGTAATCGAGTTAGTTTTGATAGGGCCTAATCCCTAGTATCCAATATGTTCTAAGATTGATGTTGCTATGACATTTACATGTATAATGCTTGTCACTTTGGGCCCGGGTGCCATGAATTCAGATCTGAACCGTTTATGTTATCACCATTATATCCATGTTCTAGAACCGATCTTGCAACTAATAGTCACCTACTACGTGTTATGATCAGGGAACCCCGGAGTGACAATAGTCGGGACAACTCTCGGTGATGACTGTAGTTTGAGGAGTTCATGTATTCATCGTGTGTTAATGCTTTGCTCCGGTTCTCTATTAAAATGAGGCCTTAATACCCCTTAGTTTCCAATAGGACCCCGCTGCCACGGGAGGGTAGGACAAAAGATGTCATGCAAGTTCTTTCCATAAGCACGTATGACTATTTACGGAATACATGCCTACATTATATTGATGAACTGGAGCTAGTGTCGTATCGCCCTAGCTTATAACTGTCTCATGATGAATATCATCCAACAAGTCACCGATCTAATGCTTATGAATTTATATTATATTGATCTTGCTAAGTTAGTACTACTGATGTTACTGTTGCACTTGTTACAATACTACTTCCATCGTTGTTACTGTTTCTGTTACTGGTGTCACTATTATCAAAACTATCATATTACTTTGCTACTGATCACTTTGCTGCAAAATAATTAATCTCCAGGTGTGGTTGAAGTGACCGCTCAACTTCTAATACCTTTCAAAAACTCTTTGGCTCCCCTTGTGTCGAATCTATAAATTTGGGTTGAATACTCTACCCTCGAAAACTATTGCGATCCCATATACTTGTGGGTTATCAAGACCTTTTTCTGGCACCGTTGCCGGGGAGCATAGCTATATTTGTTGAGTCACTTGGGATTATTATCAATTTATCGCTATGAAGAGTCTGAAGGATGCTAAGACTATGATTTATCCCTCTAAGACAAGGGGAGGTAAGGAACTTCCATCCAGTTCTACTTTAGATTCAACACATGTTATAAGTAAACTTGCAACACCACCACATGCTATTAATCATGATATGTTGCAAGTTATTGATGATGCTACTTCTGCTGTGAATGATACTTATGATGATGTTAGTACGTTGCTTGATGATAATGATGTGCCACTTGGTGATTTTCTTGATGATCAAATTGCTAGAGTAATATCTGCAGCAAAATATTTAGTAGCAATGTAATATGGAAGTAACGGTACCAGTGGCAAAGGTAACAGTAACAGTTTTGTAGCAATCGTAACAGTAGCAATGGAAAAGTAGCTTAGCAAAGATCAATATGAAACGAACTCATAGGCAATGGATCAATGATGGATAATTATGTCGGATGGCATTCATCATGCAACAGTTATAACCTAAGGTGACACTGAACTAGCTCCAATTCATGAATATAATGTAGGCATGTGTATTCCGTATATAGTCATATATGCTTATGGAAAAGAACTTGCATGACATCTTTTGTCCTACCCTCCCATGGCAGCACGGTCCTAATGGAAACAAAGGGATATTAAGGCCTCCTTTTAACAGAGAACCGGACCAAAGCATTAGCACTTAGTGAATACATGAACTCCTCAAAATACGGTCATCACCGGGAAGTGTCCCAAATATTGTCACTCTGGGGTTGCCTGATCATAACACGTACTAGGTGACTATAACTTGCAAGATATATAGGATCAAGAACACAAATATATTCATGATTACATAATAGGTTCTAATCTGAAATCATGGCACTCAGGCCCTAGTGACAAACATTAAGCATAACAAGGTCATAGGAACATCAATCTCAGAACATAGTGGATACTAGTGGCTCCTCAAAGTTAGTGCACGGCTTTTGTCATTTGAGAGCAACTCACCTCCGAATCCTTTAACAGAGAAATCCTTGGGAGGACAAAGCCCAAAACACCCAGAGCCAAAGAGTGTTAGGCATCACTGAAGTCTTTCTGTCCGCATGACCTGAAGACTTGTTATACTTGAGGACTGTGAATCCTCCAGCCGGTTAGGCGTCGTGTTTTGAGCATGCAAGAGTTATTGTGGATCGCCGGTAAACAAAGTCTGTGAATGTTTGGAAGTCTACCTTGAAGACTTACGTGAGTGAGTAGGCAAGGACTGGGTGTCCTTAGCTCAAGGGGAATAAGGTGAAGACACGGTCTTCTGAGTTAAATCTCAGCCTCCCTAACCAGAAGTACAGTTGTCACAACAACTAGAACTGGTCTACCAAATCTTTGTCTTCACCAAGTAACTAGTTCTATCCCCTACCACCTTTTACTTTTCAGTTTGTCTTCATGAAGTCATTGCTTGCTTGTCTGATCTGATTGACTTCACTGTGTGAAGAATGTTTACTGTTTGGCTTCATACTTTCTTCCATCCTGATCCATACTACCTAGCTGCTGATAGTCTTCGTACTTTCACTACATTTCTTGCTTGACTATGGCTTGTCTAGTGTAGTCTATCTTCCGTTTCATATCAATAGGATTGTTTCATCTGTGTGTCTTTAAAGACCTCGTGTTTTAAACACTTTCATAAAAATCGCCTATTCACCCCTCTATAGTCGATAACTAGCACTTTCAACGATGGCGATGATTTGCCCTCTCCGGAGCCCAAAACGGACTCCGGATCTGCCCTCCAGAGGAAGAACAGGAAGTGCGGAGGCTCCGTATCATAAAACGCGATGAATCCTTCTCTCTGATTTTTTCCTCCCCGAACGTGAATATATGGAGTTGGAGTTGAGGTCGGTGAAGGTCCAGGGGACTCACAAGGCAGGGGGCACACCCTAGGGGGGCGCACCCTAGGCGGGAGGGTGCCCTCCACCCTTGTGGACAGCCGGTGGGTACCTCTCTGTTGATTCTTTCGCCAATATTTTTTATTTATTCCAAAAAAATATTCTCTATGAAGTTACCGGTCATTCCGATAACTTTTAGTTCTACACAAAAATAACATCATGCCAATTCTGCTGAAAACAACGTCAGTCTGGGTTAGTTCCATTCAAATCATGCAAATTAAAGTCCAAAAGAGGGGCAAAATAGTTTGGAAAGGTAGAAACGATGGAGACGTATCAACTCCCGGAAGCTTAACCCATTGCTTGTCCTCAAGCAATCCAGTTGACAAACTGAAAGTGATAAAGAAAAACGTGTACAAACTCTGCTTGATCTTGTTGTTGCAAACATGTAAAGCCAGCATTTAGGTTTTCAGCAAAGATTATGAACTAACCATATTCAAAATAACATTTAGGTGTCACATTTACTCATATCAATGGCATAATCAACTTGTTAGGAAACGTAGTATGCAATTTCAAAAAAATACGTATGCTCAAGCATGATCTATCTAGGAGGTGCATAGCAACGAGAGGGGGGGGGTGTCCACGTACCCTCGTAGACCAAAAGCGGAAGAGTTTGACAACGCGCTAGATGTAGTCGAACTTCTTCTCGTTCTGACCGATCAAGCACCAAACATATGGCACCTCAAAGTTCTGCACAGGTTCAGCTCGATGACGTCCCTCTTACTCTTGATCCAGCAAAGTGTCGAGGGAGAGTTCCGTCTGCACGACAGCGTGGTGATGGTGATGGCGAAGTGATCCGCGCAGGGCTTCGCCTAAGCACTACATGAATATGACCGGAGGCGTAAACTATGGAGGGGGGCCCGCACACAGCTAACAATTGTTGTTGTGTGTTCTAGCGATGCCAACCACATATAAATAGGTTGGAGGGGAGGAGAGGCAGCCAAGGGGGTGCCCCAAGTAGGAGGAATCCTACTTGGGCGCCTCCCGATTCGGCCTCCCCCCAAGTAGGAGTGGGAAGGAAGGAGGGAGGAGGGAAGGAAGCGGGAGGCCGAACCCCTCCCCTTCCTTTCCCTCTTTGCCTCTTTCCTTGCCCTTCTAATTCGGCCTACATGGTGTGCACCAACCCCTTAGGGGCTGGTCTGCTCCTTCTTGGCCCATTAGGCCCATGTAGTTGCCGGGGGGATGCCCGGAACTCCTTTCGGCGACCCGATATGTACCAGGTACCCACAGAACACTTTCGGTGTCCGAATATCATTGTCATATATATGAAGATTTACCTCTCAACCATTTCAAGACTCCTCGTCATGTCCGTGATCTCATCCAAGACTTCGAGCAACATTCGTTCACCAAACCACATCACTCATATAATACAAAATTGTCATCGAACGTTAAGCGTGCGGACCCTACGGGTTCGAGAACTATGTAGACATGACCGATACACCTCTCCTCGTCAATAAGCAATAGCAGAACCTGGATGCTCATATTGGTTCCCACAAATTCTACGAAGATCTTTATCAGTCGTACAGTAATGACAACACACGTTATTCCCTTTCTCATCTGTATGTTACTTGCCCGATATTCGTTCGTCAGTATCTTCATACCTAGTTCAATTTTGTTACCATCAAGTCTCTTTACTCGTTCCATAATGCATCATCTCGCAAGTAACTCATTAGTCACATTGCTTGGAAGGCTTATTATGATGTGCATTTCCAAGAGGGCCCAGAGATACGTCTCCGATACTCAGTGACAAATCCTAATCTCGATCTATGCCAACCCAACAAACACCTTCGGAGATACCTGTAGAGCATCTTTATAATCACCCAGTTAAGTTGTGAATTTTGATAGCACATAAGGTATTCCTCTGGTATCCGGGAGTTACATAATCTCATAGTCAAAGGAATATATATATGACATGAAGAAAGCAATAGCAAAAAAACTTAACGATCAATATGCTGAGCTAACCTATGGGTCTTGTCCATCACATCATTCTCCTAATGATGTGATCCCGTTCATCAAATGACAACACATGTCTATGGTTAGGAAACTTATCCATCTTTGATCAACGAGCTAGTTTGTCGAGGCTTACTAGGGACACGGTGTTTTGTCTATGTATCCACACATGTATCAATTTTGCGGTTAATAAAATTCTAGCATGAATAAAAAACAATTATCATGATATAAGGAAATATAAAATAACAACTTTATTATTGCCTCTAGGGCATATTTCCTTCAGTCTCCCACTTGCACTAGAGTCAATAATCTAGATTACATTGTAATGATTCTAACACCCATGGAGTCTTGGTGTTGATCATGTTTTGCTCGTGGAAGAGGCTTACTCAACGGGTCTGCCACATTCAGATCTGTATGTATTTTCCAAATCTCTATGTCTCCCTCTTTGACCTAATCACGGATGGAGTTGAAGCGTCTCTTGATGTGTTTGGTTCTTTTGTGAAATCTGGATTCCTTTGCCAAGGCAATTGCTCCAGTATTGTCACAAAAGATTTTCGTTGCACCCGATGCACTAGGTATTACACCTAGATCAGATATGAAATCCTTCATCCAGACTCCTTCATTCGTTGCTTCCGAAGCAGCTATGTACTCCGCTTCACACATAGATCCCGCCACGACGCTTTGCTTGGAACTGCACCAACTGACAACTCCACCATTCAATATAAATACATACCCGGTTTGCGACTTAGAGTCATCCGGATCAGTGTCAAAGCTAGCATCGACGTAACCATTTATGACGAGCTCTTTGTCACCTCCATAAATGAGAAACATATCCTTAGTCCTTTTCAGGTACTTCAGGAAGTTCTTGACCGCTTGTCGGATTTAGGGTTCCGTAGACCATTGAGAGGTTCAAACTCTAGGGTGTGTGCGAAGAACTCGTCCTCCCCAGTCTGCCAACTCGCTAATGTCACGGCCTAGCTCGACAAACTGAATGGAAAGGAGACACAGTAGCTTACCCAGGTTCGGTCCACCTTGCGGTGTAAAACCCTACTCCTGCTTTGTGGTGGATTGGCCTCGATGGGCTGAAGATGAACTAGTACAGTGGAGAACAACCTCAGGAGGTGGGGTGTTCTTGGGCTCGAGTGAGTTGGTGAGCTAATCAGGGTCGAATCGATCCCCCTCTATAGTGGTGGCTAGGACCTATTTATAATGGTCTTGGTCCTCTTCCTAAATGAAGGCGGGAAGGGATCCCACAACTGCCAAATACGAAGGCAGACAACTAGTACATGCCATCCTGACAAAAGTGGTCTTCGTCTGTGAAAGCCTCTGGTCGTGACCCCGTGGTGGGCTCGAAGATGACCTCCGTCCTGCCATCCTGGCAGTCTTGGTCTTATTGCACCGGAATGGAAACCTTTGTCTAATTCCTCGGGACTCCGGGCCTGCGCCTGCATCCTTAGCACCAGAGACGAAACTGGTACACTGCGCCCCTTGGCGCCCGCCTGGCCTTGGTCATCATGGCTCAAGTCATCCGAACCTCATGAGGTGAGGCTTGCATAGGAATCTCTGCTCCTCGAGAGCCAGCCTGGGGAGGCTGCTCCGCATGGAGGTCTTGGTGTCGCCCTCCTCGCGAGGCTTGGCCCCCCGCGAGGGTCTCGCTTTGTTTGCTTCTGAAGCTGGGCCATACCAGGCCGTCGATGGAGAGACACCATGGGCCGGAGGCAGGCAAGTCTGGGTACCCCCATTCCAAGAATGTCAATAGTAGCCCCCAGTCCCAAGGCGCGCTCGAACTTGGTTTTGAGGCGATGCCAAAGGCCAGGTGCGGAGCGCCCCGGGCCCTAACCGCCTGTGGCCTTGGTCGATACATGGCGATTGACGGGACATGGGCGTCTCTTCTTCCCCACGCTGCCTCGATAACTGTTCGACTTGACGAGACTCCGCTCCATGTAGAGAAAAACCATCATTGTGTGGGATCATGGAAGTCAGCGGTTGGCCTCCCTTGGGCTATAAATGAGGGGTGGGGCAGAGCCCCTCTTGGTCATGTTCTTCTTCTCGCCGCCCGCTTCTTCTTCTTCCTTGTACCATCATCTTACTGCAGCTCCCATGGCAACAATCAGGAGGTTCTCTGCAGCAAAAAGGGGAAAGGCCCCTCGAGAGGAGCCGGAACCGCTTCCGTCAAAGAAGAGGTTCAACCGCCCAAACAATGCCGGCGAAAAGCCAGAGGTGACGCGTCCTTGGTACGAGCGACCTCGTCCGGCTTCCCGCTCCCTCTATACGCCCACGCGTAGGGCTCCGAAGAAGGCGGCAGTGCCCAACACCACGCGGGCCACGGCCACGGTAGGCAGGCAGGGGCTACATGGCCACCGGGCCCACAAACCCATGCCGAGGGCTCCTCGCGCGAGTTCGCGGTGTGGGCGGCAATGCCGCCGCACGTGGATTGGGTTCCCGCGGTTCTTCCCCAAGGAGATACCGCCAAGGGAGGCGCTCAAGCTGTGGCTACAGCATGCCGGGTGCTGCAGCCTGGCCATGGGGGCGGAGGTCGAGGTCATCCCCCCGGGCGGCATCTTCATGACCCGTGTATGGGGCAAGGTCGCCCTCTGCCTGCTGCCCGGAAGGGGCCCTCGCCATCCATTTTGAGTACGATGGCGCCTCCACATTGTTCTTCAATGTCTTCGACGAGGAAGGCCGACGGCTGGAGTGCTGCCCTGGAGGAAGCAGCCTGCGTGGCGTGGCTACGGGCGTTGAGCCCACCTTCGGCCTCGCCGATAGCCCCTCCAGCAGCAGTGGAAACTCCTAGGAATCCAACAACTCTCCCAAGCCCGGCGAGTTCCCGGAGTCCAGCGACGACAGCTACGTGCCACCGAGCTCACGCTGCGCCCAGAGCGCGGCCGCGACGTCCGCTCGGTGTCGTCTGTGATGCCCAGCAGCCGGGGTCCCTTGAACCTTTCCTTCTTTTGTTTTCCTGCGCAAAATCGTGACAAACCCCATGGGGGTATGTAAAAAAATGTAATGCTTTTGCTCCGAGGCTTATTATTCCTAGTATAAGGTTACAAGTGTGTATCTCACATTGGCATTGTTCCCCCTTTTCGTTCTTGCGGTAGCTTTGCGCTCTACCCCAACAGATCCCAGTCCCCAGGCAGGCTTTAGCCGTTGCTGGTATGCCAGGTCGCGATGCCGTGGTCAAGGCCAAGAGGTGAGTGGCCTGAGGTCCGGTAAGAGCTCCTGAGGCGCGATGCTCAAGAGATCCCCTTTGGCGTGCAAGTAGCTCCGTGGAGGCCGAAAAGGGAAGTGGCATTGTCAGAGCGAGATTGTGGGGGTCGAAAGCATTGGACAGTGAAGTTCACGCTGACTTGTATGGGTTACTTATCTTAGCGAGCCTGAGGTGATTTCTTTGCGCAGTGCCTGATTGTGCCTTAATAGTGATGCTTCCAGGCAGAGCTTACGCCAGCCTCCCCTTTCCCCGCTCATCTTAGCAATCTACATCCTCGCGTCCTAACCCTCGAGCAAAGCTCGACTGCCGCTGGTATGCCAGGCTGTGATGCCGTGGTCAAGGCTAGTGAGTGAGGGATGGAGAGTCAGTAGGAGCTCCTAAGGTGCGATGCTCAGGAGCCCCCCTTTAATGTGCAATCGAATTGTGTGAAAAAGGGGCGGCCGGCAGGGCTGCTTGCAACCAAGCTCCTGGGATTGATGCGGGTTACTCTGAGAGGAGAGCATAACTCATAAACACGCTAGCTGTCCTGCCTCTCATCCTTCCGTAAGAAGACGAAGGCACTGAGAACCTGGTGAGGTGCCATGCGCGGGGCGGGCCGCGAGCCAGAGCTCGATCCCTCTGATTTGTCAGCGTTGCGGGGACGGACCTGAGCACACGTGCCATGCCAACATGTGTAGCCCCCGTTGCGGGATGAGAAAGAGGCTGGTCAGCAACGCGGGAGTCCACAAAGGGTGATTAGACACCAGGCAAGCGGGTGATAACATAAATCATCTCATGGATAGGGTAGAGCTAGTCCTGATAGATGCGGAAAATGATACATGCCACAGGGACGGACCCATGCGGCTTGTGGATAATGCAGCCCGAGGGGCGCCCCCAACTGAACAACTAGAAGATGCAAGAAAGATACATGTCGCAGGGACATACCCATGCGATCTGGGGATGATGCAGCCCGAGGGGCGCCCCCAACCGAACAAACCAAAAGATATCACCTGGCACCGTTCGTCAAGAAGTGTTGGAGTAGCCAAGGACGCGTGCTGAAGGAGTCGCTCCTCATGAGCTGCTTAGGCCTTGAGCCTCAGGAGGCTCTGAGGTCCTGGGGGGCTCACGAGGATCTACCGCCACCTCCATCAGGATCGCCTGGTGCCTGGCCTCCTAAGCCACCAGGTCACTCTACATGTGGCGCTGATGCACGATAGCACCGCCCAAAAAGCTGAAAGGCATGCGAACGTAGCTGTGAGGTGGGCCCTCGCACCGGCCCACGCAGGACGGCTAGAAGAGCCGCTGAGAGGCGACCCTATTGAGTCCTAGGATGTTGACGTAGACGTGCATCTCGCTATCCTTGCCGGGACCAGGAGCTGCGTCGGGTGGTGGGCGACGGTCGCCATATATGGATCTTGCCTTCTCAAGCTCCTCAGCTGACTTGGTGATGAATTCCAGGGCACTGGTGCCTCGCGCCTCGTGCTTTCCTCTGTGAAGTGAGCATTGAAGCACACCTCTAGGTGGTGCCCGAGCACCTCCCTCATGATGTTGGCCAGGTCAGAGGTCCTCCAGAGGAGAACCCATGAGCCCAGCCTGAGGGGGGCGTCGGGCGTGACTTCCTATGCGAGGGGGAGGTGCCTCAGCTGTAGGCGCTGGTCCTGAGGTGGTACCGCTAGACACCCCGCTCTCCTGAGGTTCGAAGCAGCCGCTTCTTATTCTTGGGGACAACCTCAGGATGGTAGACATCGCCATCATTGTCTGTGTCTTCAACCGCTGCAGCCTGGTAGGCGCGCTCAAGAGAGCACACTGCGTCCTTCTCCTCACAGGCGACCGTGATGATGTCGCGGCTCCCTGGCATCTTGAGGACGTTGTATCCATGGTGGGTTACTGCCATGAACTTGGCCATGGCTAGGTAGCCGAGGATGGCATTGTACGGACGGCGAATATGAGCGACGTCGAAGTCAATGAGCTCGGTGTGGTTGTTATCGTGGGTGCCGAAGGTGACGGGAGGCGGATCTGCCCTATCGGGGTGGTGGAGCCGTCGGTCACTCCTGAGAAGGGCTTGGCGGGCTACAACTGGTCATAGGGCACCTAGAGTCGATCAAACATCTCAATGGAAAGAACTTTGAGCCCCATACCGCCATCGATGAGAGTCTTGGTGACAAGGACGTTGTTGATGGTTGGCGAGTAGAGCAACGGGAGAGGGCCGGCAGTTGACATGCACTTGAGCTGGTCGGACGAGCTGAAGGTGATGGTGCACTTGGACCACCTGAACGGACACATAGCCTTGAGCTTGGGGAGGGCTATGTTCACCTCACGAGCAAACTACTTGAAGATGCGATCGGAGGCAAGGCCTGAGCGCCGCCCAGGATGCAAGCGACAACATGAGGCTCCTAGAAGCCCCCAGCCCCCTCATCCTAATGATGGTCATCGTTCCTTCTTGATGGCAGTGGCAATGGAGGAAGCCCAGCGTTGCTCTCAGGATGGTCCTAACGAGGCTGGTCTCTCCATGGGCCCTCGCGAGGCTGGCCCTGCCAATGGTCTTCATGAGGCTGATCGGGCTAATCTTGGCAAGGGTCACGGTCGTCCTAGCGTCCTCCACTTCGGCACCCTCCACGACCATAGCCTCGATCGTTGCGCTCGAGGTGACGACCGAGGCGCCCGCCGCAGATGGCCCAGAGCTCCGGACAGTCGTTGGTGTTGTGGTTGTGCACATTGCGAAAGACGGAGAATGGGCGGCTGCCCTTGGATGACTCCGGGTGGTCGCAGCCACGCTTCATCTCCTATTCAGCCGCGAGCACGACTGCTCCCTTGCGCTTCACATACTTGGCTTTGGCTTTCTTGTCTTCTGGGTCAGCTTCAGGGAGCTTGAGGAGGGAGAGGCGTCCCTTCTCACCTCTAGCACACTTGGTCACCATGTTGAACATCTCCAGAGCCGTGCACAGGCCCTCGTGTATGGAGAGCTCCTCCTTCATCTTGACATCTTGGACACCATCAGTGAATGCGGAGATGATGGCCTCGTCCGACACCTTGGGGATCTTGAGATGAACGTTGTTTAAGCGCTGGATGTATTTCTGCAGGGTCTCCCCTGGCTGCTTCTTGATGCGCCGCAGGTCACCCACAGCCGGTGGGCGGTCGCGAGTGCCATGGAAGTTGGCAACGAAACGCTCGCGCAGGCAGGTTCAGGAGCCACGAGCATGCGCCATCCATGAGGTCCATGGGAGACCAGTTCGCCATAACCTTCTCGTCAGCATTGGCCGCCTCGATGCTCATCTCGTAAAGCTACAGGAAGTTAGCAGGGTCGGGGGTGCTGTCATAGCGTGGAGGCAGGTCAGGCTTGAACTTCCTCGGCTAGAGGATGTTGCACAGCTCCGGAGTGAAGGCGCGACAACCCGTTGTGGTCACGGGAGCCCATCGTGGAGGTGGAGCCTCATTTTGGCGCTTGCGTAACACCGCCACAGGCGGCACGCGGTCTTGACGTGTCAGTCCTGGGAGTGCACGAGCATCTTCTTGTGGCCACTTGACCACCTGGAAACTTTCTTCTTCACGCACCGGCGCACTGCGCGGCGCGTCACACCATGGGACTTCGCGCCTTGGCTCGATGATGTCGTATTAAAGGGGAGGTGGAGGAGGTGCTTCATGGGCAGGCGACTGGGGAGGCAACGAGAGAGACGATGCAGGAGAGCCCCCAGTAGCACTGACAAGCTCGGCGATGCGGTCCAGCCAGTCCTCATAGAGGTCGTTGACGGGGCGATATCGTAGGAGCTTGCGCACCATGAGTAACGCAACATGTTGATGTCTACTACACAACCTTCTTCTTGTAGACATTGTTGGGCCTCCAAGTGTAGAGGTTTGTAGGACAGTAGCAAATTTCCCTCAAGTGGATGACCTAAGGTTTATCAATCCGTAGGAGGCGTAGGATGAAGATGGTCTCTCTCAAGCAACTCTGCAACCAAATAACAAAGAGTCTCTTGTGTCCCCAACACACCCAATACAATGGTAAATTGTATAGGTGCACTAGTTCGGCGAAGAGATGGTGATACAAGTGCAACAGGGATAGTAGATAATAGTATTTGTAATCTGAAATTATAAAAACAGCAAGGTAACTAATGATAAAAGTGAGTGTAAACGGTATTGCAATGATGGTAAACAAGGCCTCGGGTTCATACTTTCGCTAGTGTAAGTTCACTCAACAATAATAACATAACTGGATCACATAACTTTCCCTCAACATGCAACAAAGAGTCACTCCAAAGTCACTAATAGCGGAGAACGAATGAAGAGATTATGGTAGGGTACGAAACCACCTCAAAGTTATTCTTTGCAATCAATCCGTTGGGATATTCCTATAAGTGTCACAAACAGCCCTAGAGTTTGTACTAGAATAACACCTTAAGACACAAATCAACCAAAATCCTAATGTCACATAGATACTCCAATGTCACCTCAAGTATCCATGGGTATGATTATCACACAATCTCAGATTCATCTATTCAAACCAACACATAGGACCTCAAAGAGTGCCCCAAAGCTTCTACCGGAGAATCACGACGAAAACGTGTGCCAACCCCTATGCATAGGTTCATGGGAGAAACCCGCAAGTTGATCACCAAAACATACATCAAGTGAATCACATGGTATCCCATTGTCACCACAGATACACACGGCAAGACATACATCAAGTGTTCTCAAATCTTTAAACACTCAATCCTATAAGATAACTTCAAAGGGGAAACTCAATCCATTACAAGAGAGTAGAGGGGGAAGAAACATCATAGGATCCAAATATAATAGCAAAGCTCGCGATACATCAAGATTTTATCACCTCAAGAACACGAGAGAGAGAGAGAGAGAGAGATCAAACACATAGCTACTAGTACATACCCTCAGCCCCGAGGGAGAACTACTCCCTCCTCGTCATGGAGAGCACCGGGATGATGAAGATGGCCACCGAAGAAGGATTGCCCCCTCCGGCAGGGTGCCGGAATGGGTCTAGATTGGCTTTCGGTGGCTACGGAGGCTTTTGGCGGCGGAACTCCCGATCTATTGTGCTCCTGGATGTTTTTAAGGTATATGGAGATATATAGGCGGAAGAAGTACGTCAGGGGGGGCCACGAGGGGCTCACGAGGGTGGAGGGCGCGCCCTAGGGGGGTGGGCACACCCCCTACCTCGTGGCCTCCTCGTAGGCCCCCCAATGTGCCCTCCAAGTCTTCTGGGCTTCTTTCCTTCCAAAAATGAGTTCCGTGAAGTTTCAGGTCAATGGGACTCCGTTTGATTTTCCTTTTCTGTGAAACCCTAAAACAAGGTAAAAACAGAAACTGGCACTGGGCTCTGGGTTAATAGGTTAGTCCCAAAAATGATACAAAAGTGTATAATAAAGCCCATAAACATTCAAAACAGTAGATAATATAGCATGGAGCAATAAAAAATTATAGATGCGTTGGAGACGTATCACTTGTGCGTCCGTCGGCCCGCCACGAGCATGCGACGACGAACCAGCCGGAGCCAGCGATGGGGTGGCGGTGCGCCTGTCATGCCGCACGGAGGGGTGTAACGACGAAGCTTGTTGCTCGTGCCCCACCGGGCCGGTAGCGGCATTGGCGGCAGGCAATGGGGAATGACGGGAGGCCCGCCAGCAGGCGCTGTCTGGGCCACACGAGCGACGAGGGCGGCCCGACGCTCTGCATGAGCACTATAGGCATTAGCCATGGAAGCGGTGCAGCGGTGGCGGGTCAACCGGCGGAAGAGAGGCTCCGACGCACCCCTACCTGACGTGCCAAATGTCAGATTTCGGGTTCCGCAGACCCTTGAGAGTTTGAACTCTGGGGTGCGTGCAAAGAACTCATCCTCCCTAGTCTTCCAACTCGCTAATCTCACGGCCTAGCTCGATGAACTGAATGGAAAGGAGACACGGCAGTTTACCCAGGTTCAGGCCACCTTGCGGTGTAGAACCCTACTCCTGCTTTTGTGGTGGATTGACCTCGATGGGATGAAGATGAACTAGTACAGTGGAGAACAACCTCAGGAGTTGGGGTGTTCTTGGGCTCCAGTGAGATGGTGAGCTAATCAGGGTTGAATCGACCCCCCTCTATGGTGGTGGATAGGTCCTATATATACTGGCCTTGGTCCTCTTCCCAAATGAAGGAGGGAAGGGATCCCACAACAGCCATATTCGAAGGGATACAACTAGTACATGCGATCCTAACAAAAGTGGTCTTCGCCTGCGAAAGCCTTTGGTCGTGACGTCGTGGTGGGCTCAACGATGACCTCCGTCCTGCCGTCCGGCGGTCTTGGTCTTGTTGCACCGGAATGGAAAACCTTGGATGATTCCTCGGGACTCTGCGCCTGCGCCTACCTCCTTAGCACCAAAGAGGAAACTGGTACACAACACCCGCTGACGCCCGCCTGGCCTTGGTCGTCATGGCTCACGTCTTCCGAACCTCACGAGGTGAGGCTTTCATAGGAATCTCCGCTCCTCGGGAGCCAGCCTAGGGAGGCTGCTCCGCCTGGAGGTCTTGGTGTCGCCTACCTAGCGAGGCTTGACCCCCTGCGAGGGTCTCGATTTGTTTACTGCTGAAGCTGGGCCGTACCAGGCCGTCGATGGAGCCACGCCGTGGGCCGCAGGTAGGCAAGTCTAGGTACCCTCGTTCCTAGAATGCCAATACTGCTGTCCAGTGATCTGCTCCTGGATTACTTTGGTACCTCCCTGCTAGACTTATAGAAAGGCACACATCAGGTCGGGTACACAACATTGCATACATGATAGAACCTATGGCCGAGGCATGAGGAATGACTTTCATTTTCTCACTATCTTTTGCAGTGGTCGGGCATTGAGTCTGACTCAACTTCACACCTTGTAACACAGGTAACAACCCTTTCTCTCATTGAACCATTTTGAACTTCTTCAAAAATTTATTAAGGTATGTGATTTGTGAAAGTCCAATTAAGCGTCTTGATCTATCTCTATAGATCTTGATGCCCAATATATAAGCAGCTTCACCGAGGTCTTTCATTGAAAAACTCTTATTCAAGTATCCTTTTATGCTATCTAGAAATTATATATCATGTCCAATCAACAATATGTCATCCACATACAATATTAGAAATGCTACTGTCGGGGACACTGATTCCACCAACACCTATGGGGACAGGGCCCCTTTCGGTTCGGCGGGGGGCGGAGGTTGCACAAAGAGCGGATCGAGGCGGTACACGCGAGCGGTTTTTACCCAGCTTCGGGTCGCACGGATGCGTAAAACCCTACTGCTGCTTGTTTGTGTATATTGAATTCTTGCTCAGGAGCGACGGACACTGCCAGACTGAGCGTGAGAGTGTTCCTGGTGCTGAATGAGCCGAACTGGCCAAACTAGCTGAACCGGCTGAACTGGCTCAACTTGCTCTCCTGGCTCAACTGGCTGAACTGGCTAAACCCCTTCTACGTTGCGCCTGGGCCTCCTTTTATACTCTCAAGGGGTCACCGACAGGGGGCAACATAGACAAGAAGGGTAAAAATGGAAAAGGATGCGGTAGGTGCAGCTACCGCTACTCTGGATACAGTGCACCCTACCTAACTCTGACGGCAGGGGACAAGGGCATTAAATGCCTGTCTGAGTTCCTTAAACAGTGCAAAAAGTGACCGTTAGGAGCGCCACCGTTCGCCACGATGGCCTTCTCTTCATCTCCGCTTGCCACCGTGCACCCCTAGCTACACAGCCTCCTGCCACGTGTGCTCGGGGGAGTCCTAGAGCGACACGTTAGCAGGTGTGCTAGAGCGCGGGCACGAAGTGGGGGTTTCCCGCGGCACGCTCCCTGCCGCGGTCATCGTCTTGTCGTGTTTGGGAGCTTGTCACTCACCGGGCCTTGTCGGGACGCAGGACGCATCACGGCAAGCTTCCTTGGTATGCCTTGAGTGGCCTTCCCGGCAAGCTCCTCTTGCCGGGGTCTTGTCTCTTCCCGGCAAGCTCCTCTTGCCGGGGCCCTGGTTGGCCTTCCCGGCAAGCTCCTCTTGCCGGGGTCTTGTCTCTTCCCGGCAAGCTCCTCTTGCCGGGGCCTGGGTTGGCCTTCCCGACAAGGTCCTCTTGTCGGGGCCTTGGTTTGAGTACTTTGTTCTTGAATGGTCTTCAAGGGATCCACGGAGGGTCTTGGCGGTCACCCGGCAAGCCTTGCCGCGGGATGCTGCGACTGCCCGTGCACAAGTTCGGGGTACTAGGGTACCCCTACTCTAGTACGCCGACAGGAACCCCCGGGCCTGGGCCATACACGGTGCCGAGCGCTGTTGGGCCAGGCCCAAAACAGTGCACGGGCACGCGCGGCCTAGGTCACGCCGCATATCTCTCCGCTCCCACCGCGCACGCCCAGAACGGCACGCGTCAAACGCGGCGTCGTGGGTGACGCGGGCGGCGTGCGCGGGGCTAAGCCCCTCGAGCATGCGTCAGGCCACGATGATGGGGACGGTTCACGCACTCCCCCTAAACGGAGGTAGGCGTGGGGGCGTGGTGCATTTACTGGACGGGGCCGGTGCGCGGTTTTCAGGACGTCCACTCCCCGCGAACACGGGGCGGAGCGAGGCCGCCTCACCCATCGCCTTGGTTCTGCATCCCCGCCACGCGGCTCCCATGCGCTTGGGGTCGTGGACGGTGGAAGTGGGAAACTGGGCCGTCGCGAGCAGAGGCAGCAGGATGGCCCCGACTCCCTGCTCTTCCCGTGCCTTGATTCGCTGAGCGGGGCGGCCGAGCCCCCACCTCGCTCATTTATAAAGAGCGGGAGGGGAGCACAGGAAACCGCACTCTCTCATCTCCTCCTTTCCTCAGCTTCTGCTCTCCTTTCTCTCATTTGCCATGGAGAAAGGGAACCCAGGCCCTTCATCGGTGGCGGCGAGGGTCGCCGCCAGACAGCACATCTCTCCATCTTCCGCGCCCGTGGTGGTAGCGCCAGCCATAAGGGGAAGAGGGAGGGGGCGAGGTCGCGGACGAGGTCGAGGATGAGGTCGAGGCGCTCGGGGAAGAGGCGGACGGGGCGGCGCGTCAGCTTCACCTCCGCCGGCGGCTCCTCCCCCCACGGCGGTCCATATAGGGGACGACCCTTGCGAGTTCTTTGTCAGGCTGCGTCGGGCGCCTCGTCGTCACCTCCGGCTTGCAGCTCCGTTTGCACGCGCGATGGAGTTGGACCCGCCCGAGACACTGAGACTGGACATGAGGGGCTGTGGGATCAGCGGCACGCGAGTCCGCGTTGCATTCCCAGCCCCTAATGTGATGTATCTTGATCGCGGGTGGAAGACGTTCGCCCGCATCCACAGCTTGATGGAGGGGTCCACCCTCCATTTTAAGTTGATGGAGGGCGATCTCCTCTCCGTCAAGGTCTTCGGGTGCTTCGGCACTCGGGCGAAGTGCTGCGTGGACAGCTCCTCCGACAGCGAAGGCTCCTCCTCGAGCAAGAGTGATGAGGAGGAGAGCGACAGCGACAACGAGGGTAGCGAGCGGCGGGGTAGCGGGTCCGACTAGGCGTCGGGCGCCGCTTCGCGCGGCACCGGCGGCCCCATCATCCGTGTCGCCGGCTCCTTGAACTCCCCGGGGTCGTCTCCTTGGGCGGCTGGCGTAGGGAGGCTGCGGAAGGGGAAGAGGGCTGGCGACAAGGCCGTCAGGTCGGAGTACGAGGGCGTGGTGCCCTCGACAGCGTGCTGACGTCCTGCCGCCCCGTCTTCGAGCCCCGCTTCCGGCGCCGCCATCGCCGTCCAGCCTTCGGACGGCCCCCAGGATGTTCTCTTGGTGTCTTCTGGCACCCGTAGCTCGCCTAGGCACTCCTTTTGCCCTTTTCGCCTCCTTGACCTGCTTCCTGTGGAGAGGGACAGGAAAGGGATTACGGGCATCTTATCTTTTTAATTTGTAAGCCTTCGGGCCTTAGCTGTAACTAGAACTTGTAATCCTCTCTTTCATGTTTTTCATCCTCTATGGGATGTACCTGAGTGGGATGTTTTTTAATGAAAAGGGGATGCTTGCCGGGTTATTTGTCTCGTGAGTTGAACCCACGTCAAGGAGCAAACCCTTGGTGTCCCTCGGACAGACATTTCATCTCCCGGCAACAAGCCCTGCCACCTTCCCACGTCGCTCGTTCTTTCTCACGCCTTTGACGGAGGCGGGAACGAGGTGGGTGCGGTCTCCTCGTTTCATCCCTTTGCTGCCGCGACTATGACCAAACTTGGCCCCGGGAACGAGCCCCAGGGCCTAGAGTTGAGGGAGCACGGTAGTTTTCGGGAAGAAACGCGGTTTTGCATTCCCTAGTCCATAAGAGGATGCATGATGAGGGATGAAAGACTTATCTGATATTGCAGCCCCCGGCAACTCTGGTTTGCCGTGGGCGATTCTTGGCACTCGCAGCCCCCAGCGATACGGCTCGCCGGGGCCCAGGTGCCGTCTGTTTTCTTCTTCTCTTGTCGCTGCCAGTCATGTCATGGGAACACTTTATTAGAGGAGCGACAAGTTATTTTTGTAATATAACTCTATCTTAGGCAAAAAATTGCTGTGTTACTTCCTTTACTCGACTCTTGGCTTTGTATGGTTCTGCCCTACGCTTTCTAGGGAAACTTGTCGGCGCAGGTACCCTTGCCGCGAGCGCCGAGTGCGGAACTTCAGCAGCCTGCTGGCGGGGTCGCTACCGACAAGCAACCTCGTCGCAACTAGTTGCAGCTCACTTAAGTTGTTGAGCGGACTCGAAACAACGTAAGGGCGCTAGCGGCTCACTTAAGTTGCTGAGTGGACTCGAAGCAAAGTAAGGGCGCTAGCAGCTCACTTAAGTCGTTGAGCGGACTCGAAACAAAGTAAAGGCGCAACTAGCTACGAGTTGGTTCCTCCGCGCACAGGTTTTCCATACAAAGCACGGTCGTTCAAGGAAAATAACTCGAAAACTTTAAAAAAAGATTGCTCAAGCTTTGGCAACTTAGCTTTTTTGTCGTCTGCTTCCCGGCAAGGAGAAACTTTCTTGAACGGCCTGGTCCACACCATTATCTTCTCCTCCCCCCCCGGTAAACCTTGTGGGCGAGAGAACCTTCCTTATTTTGAGAAAGAAACAGAGAGATAAAGTAATGATATGGAGCCTTGGGTCTAGTGCTTACCGGGGTCTAGTGCTGCACAAAGTGTCAGATAACATATGCGAAAAAGGATTATAGCATAAAAAACTGACAAGATGTGCGGGGCACATGAGCTTTACTGGTGCACGGGGTCTGCGCCCGGCTTTGTACAAAGGATTATATGCAACAGCGGCAAGACTTGTACAAAAGGTGGTTGCCGGAAAAGCTTCCGGCACCGCGCCTTACGGGTAAAACTTACGAAGATGTTCAATGTTCCAGGAGTTGCTCACCGGAATGCCATCTTCGGTCTCAAGGCGGACAGCGCCGGGCCTAGTGACTCATTTCACCCGATAAGGGCCTTCCCACTTCGGCGTCGACTTGTTGGAATTCTTGGCGGACTGAACACGCCGAAGAACAAGGTCGCCTTCCTCGAAGCTCCTGGCTTTAACTTTGCGGCTATGGTAGCGATGCAAAGCTTGCTGGTAGCGAGTGGCTCGCACAGCAGCCTGGAGACGGTCTTCCTCAAGGAGCAGCGCGTCATCTTGTCGCAGCTGCTCTTGCTCGAGCTCATCATAAAAGAGCACTCGAGGTGACCCGTAAACGAGTTCCGTGGGGAGAACTGCCTCTGCTCCATAGACTAGAGCAAAGGGTGTCTGGCCAGTGGCTCGATTTGGCGTCGTCCTGATCGACCAAAGAACCACCGGCAGCTCCTCGATCCAGCTTCTTCCGCACTTGTGCAGCCTGTCGAAAGTTCTGGTCTTGAGGCCTTGCAGCACTTCAGCATTTGCCCTCTCCGCTTGACCGTTGCTTCTCGGGTGAGCAACAGAAGCGAAGCAGACCTTGGCGCCAAGATCTTGGACATACTGCATGAAGGTGCGGCTCGTAAATTGCGTGCCGTTGTCGGTGATGATCCTGTTAGGAACTCCGAAACGGCAAACAATCGACCTGAAGAACTTGACTGCTGACAGTGCTGTCACCTTCCTCACTGGTTCCACTTCCGGCCACTTTGTGAACTTGTCGATTGCAACGTACAAGAACTCAAAGCCCCCGACAGCTCGGGGGAAGGGGCCGAGGATGTCGAGCCCCCAGACCGAAAATGGCCAGGATAAAGGGATCGTCTGGAGAGCTTGAGCTGGCTGGTGTATCTGCTTTGAATGGAACTGGCACGCTTCACACTTGGTTACTTGTGCAGTTGCATCCTGGAGGGCTGTCGGCCAGAATGAGCCTTGTCGGAATCCTTTGCCGACAAGCGCTCTTGCGCCAATGTGGTGACCACATATGCCTCCATGTATCTCTGCCAACAGCTGTTGTCCATCTTCCTGGCGAATACACTTCAATTTCACACCGTTGAGTCTTATTCTGTACAGTGTGTTGTCGACAAACTTGTACATACTTGACTGTCGGGCTACTCTTTCAGCTTCTTCTTGCTCTTCGGGAAGCTCTCCTGTCTGAAGGAAATGGACAATCTGCTGCGCCCATGCTGGAGCTTGTGGCTCGACAACAAGGACTAAAGGCGTATCTGTTGCTGCGGGAACATCCGCTTCTACGGCAAGAACCTGCGGCTCTGCCGGAGCGTGATGTTCCCCGGCAAGCTTGCCGGAGCAAAACTTGTCGGGAGCGTCTGCTTCAACGGAACAAACCAAGAGGTTCGCCGGAGCAGACTGCTCCTCAGCACTCTTGGCGTCGATCTTGGGGACCTTCTTGGCGGCGGCTTCGGGAAGCTTTGCTGGAAAGTAGTCACCATAAACCAACTTCCTCTTCTTATTCTGCCCAGTTGATGGTGTCACGGACGGTTGAGTCAGCTTGAGCACAAAGATCCCTGGTTCCACAGGTAACTTTAGTGCAGCGCACTTTGACAGGCCATCAGCAATGTTGTTCTGAGCTCGCGGAACGTGTTCCATTTGCAGGCCGTCAAAGTGTGCTTCTAGCTTTCTCACTTCATCAACATAAGCTTCCATCAATGGACTCTGGTAGTTCTTGTTCACTTGGCGGACGACAAGTTGCGAGTCACCCCTTACAATGAGTTTCTTGATCCCAAGGTCGGCTGCGATTCTGAGGCCGGCAAGCAAACCCTCATACTCTGCAGTATTGTTCGTTGCTTGCTCCTTGGGAAAGTGCATCTGGGCTACGTACTTGAGGTGCTCTCCGGTGGGTGCGATAAGCAGCACGCCAGCACCGGCGCCTTGCAGCGAGAAGGCACCATCAAAATACATCAGCCACTCTTTGCTTGTCTCCTTGACGGGGATGCTCGTCTCTGGAATTTCTTCATCTGGAGTTGGCGTCCACTCTGCTATGAACTCTGCCAATGCCCTGCTTTGGATCGTCGCAGTGCTCTCAAACTTGAGGCCAAAGCTTGACAGTTCCAATGCCCACTCGATAATCCTGCCTGTTGCTTCTGGATTCTGCAGTATCCTCTTCAGCGGAAAGCGAGTGACAACTGTGATCTCGTGTGCCTGGAAGTAATGGCGCAGCTTTCTCGAGGCCATGAGAAGGCCGAAAAGCAATTTTTGCACACCAGAGTACCTCGACCTAGCCCCCTGGAGAAGGGAGCTGACAAAGTAAACTGGGGGCTGCACCATCTTCTTCTGCACCTCCTTGCACGTCTGCGCAGATTCATCTTTGTCGGGACCAGAGCTTGTCGGAGAAGCCCCCTGCTTGTCGCTGGATTCATTCGCCGCGGTTGCTGGCTCATCGTCCGCCTCCCTCTCCGCTACTAACGCAGCACTAACCACTTGATTGGTTGCCGCTAGGTACAGCAGCAACTTCTCTTGTGGCTTAGGTGCGACAAGTATTGGAGTGGAGGACAGGTACCTCTTCAAGTCCTGCAGCGCGGCCTCCGCTTCCGGAGTCCATTTCATTGGACCTTCCTTTTTCAATATTTTGAAAAATGGCAGGGCGCGCTCAGCAGACTTAGAGATAAACCTGCTGAGAGCAGCCACGCAACCGGCAAGCCTTCGCACATCCTTGACGCGCTTCGGTGCTTCAATCTGCTCGATGGCCTTGATCTTGTCGGGGTTGGCTTCAATCCCCCGTTGAGACACAAAGAACCCGAGAAGCTTGCCGGAAGGGACTCCAAACACGCACTTCTCGGGATTGAGCTTGAGGTTGATCTTGCGCAGATTTGCAAAAGTTTCATCTAAATCTTGGATCAGGGTAGCCTTGTCCTTGCTCTTGACCACTATATCATCCATGTAGGCTTCCACATTTCTGTGTATCTGTGTCTCAAAAGCGACATGGACTACCCTTGCAAATGTTGAACCAGCATTCTTCAACCCAAAGGGCATCCGTATAAAACAGTATATGCCGCAAGGGGTGATAAATGCTGTTTTTTCCTCATCTTCTTCTGCCATGAAGATCTGATGGTATCCTGAGTATGCATCAAGAAATGAAAGCAAATCACATCCAGCTGTGGAGTCAACAATCTGGTTGATGCGCGGCAAGGGAAATGGATCTTTGGGACAAGCTTTATTGACATCAGTGAAGTCTAGACAAAGCCTCCATTTCCCGTTCGCCTTGCGCACGACTACAGGATTGGCCAACCACGTGGGATGGAGCACTCCTCTGACAAGGCCTGCTGCTTCCAATTTCCTGATCTCTTCTGCAATGAACTCTTGGCGCTCCACCGCTTGCTTCCTGACTCTCTGCTTGACGGGCCGCACATGAGGACAGACGGCAAGGTGGTGCTCGATTACTTTCCTGGGAACACCGGGGATATCAGACGGTTGCCATGCAAACACGTCGACATTCGCCCGCAGGAAAGCAACGAGCACGCTTTCCTATTTGGGGTCAAGCGTGGCACTGATGGTGAAGGTACCACCAGTGCCGTCCTTCTTGGCGGGCACCTTCTTGGTCTCGGGTGGAGCTGTCATCGTCTTCTTGCACTTGCCGGTGGAGCTCGATGGTGCGTCCTCGACGGTAGCGCAGCACTCCGAAGAGGTGCGCTTGCCGGAGTGGGCACCAGAGCTCTTGCCGGACTTTGTCTTCTTCTTCCCCCCGGGAGCTTCAGCGGCAAGTATGTTGTGATCAGCTGTAGCTGCTGCTTCCTGGTAGATTTTGTCGGCGCAGATAAGGGCATCCTTCTTGTCGCCGGGGACAGAGAGGCTGCCATAAACTTGGCGAGCGCTGGACGGCCAAGGATCCCATTGTAGGGCAATGGAAAATCGGCAACGTCAAATGTGACCCTCTCAGTTCTGAAATTCATCTCGCTGCCAAATGTGACCGGCAGCGTGATCTTTCCCCTCGGCTTGCTTCTTCCCGGGCTGATTCCTTGGAATGCGCCGGTCTCCTCGAGCTCGCTGTCAGGGATCTGGATTTTCTGAAGGACTGCAGAGGAGATCAGATTCAAGCCGGCCCCACCGTCAACTAGCATCTTCGTGACCTGGAGGTTGCGGACAGTTGGTGAAACCAACATCGGCAAGCATCCGACCACAGTTACGCGATCAGGGTGATCCTCAATGTCGAAGATGATCGGCGTGCTGGACCATTTCACAGGCTTGCGTCACTCTAAGGATGGCTCTGCTGCATTCACTTCCCGCATCCACTGCTTGAGTTGGCGGTGCGAAGTATGCAAAGAAGCACCACCGTCAACGCACAGGACCTCTGTGGCTTTCTGAAATTCCTGCTCATCGGCCTCGTCATCATCCATGTCTTCGTCGTGATCGTCATCTTCATCCTTGTCGCGGCCGCGGGGAAGTCTGTCTCCTTACCGCTGCTTGGCCTTGCCGCGGCGTCCTCCTCGGCCGAGACGTTTCTTGTCGGATCCACCAGCACCTTCCTGGGACTTCTCCTTGTCGCGCCGCTCATACTCAGCTTTCTGTAGCTCAACGAGCTGCTCAACCTTCTTGCAATTCTGGAGATCGTGACCCCTGGTGCGGTGGATCTTACAATACTGCTTGCCGGAGCTGTCCTGCTTGTCGGCGGCCGCCACAGGCTAGGCCTCCTTGTCAGAGCCACCAGCTTTAGCTTCCTTGGTGCCACCTCCGTTGCCGGTCTGCTCGACAGCTAGCACTTCCTTACCCTTTCTCCTTCTGTTGGTCCGCCGCCGGCCTTTCCTTGTCGGGGCGGCATCCTCACTGTCAGATCCTCTTGCTCCTGTATCCTCTCCGGGGAGCCTCCTCCCCTCTTCAGCGCGTGCACACTTGTCGGCCAGGGCATAAAGCTCACTGACGTCTCTGATCTTACACATCGCCATCTCCTCCCTCATCCTTCGGTTTCGCACGTTCTGATGGAACGCACTAATGATCGCGGCGGGGTGGACGTCTGGGATGTTGTGTTGTACATGGCTGAATCTCTGAATGTACTTGCGCAGTGGCTCTCCTTCCTTCTGGGCGAGCAGATGAAGATCGCTTTCTTGGCCATGCGGTTTGTGGCCGCCTGTAAAGGCGCCGACAAACTGATGGCACAGATCAGCCCAGGAGGATATGGAGTTGTCCGGCAAGTGCATGAGCCAGGATCTGACGTTGGGCTTGAGTACCAGCGGGAAGTAGTTGGCAAGGATCTTGTCGTCCCATCCCCCGGCAGCCTGCACCGCGATGGTGTAGATGCTGAGAAACTCCGACGGATGCGTCTTGCCGTCGTACTTCTCTGGTACGTCTGGTTTGAAATTCTTTGTGCTGGGCCACTGGACTTGCCGCAGCTCACGGGTGAATGCAGGACAACCTACCGCGTACGGCAGATCGCCTGGTTCCCCTAGCGCATGCATGTCAACAGAGGGCCCAGCACGCTTGTCGGATTGACGTCGCGCTTCTCTTCGGTGCTCGATGCGGGTTCGAGCGTCTTCTTGTTGTCGTTCATGGAGAACTTGGCGCTGGTCGCGGCGAGCTCGTGGGTCCGACGACGCGGTGGCGCCGCTATCGGGGTGGACCCGGCGAGTCGGCGACTTTGGCCTTCGTAGCGGAGAGTGCATGGAAGTCGCACCTCCCCCGGTCTTGTTGCCATCGGCTCGCATCCGGCTATCCTACCGTGGCAGCGAGGTGCTCGGTTGCCGCGCAGTGTCGCCGTTGGCGAAGCCGATGAGGCTCTGGATAGTGGCCCTCCATTCGTCGGTCTTGTCCACCGTCGGAGGATAATCCAGGAGTAGCTGGGCCCGCGCCAAGGCTTCCGCTGGCGTGGTGGGCGGCAGAGGTGAACGGTGCGAGGAGCGGGACATGCTCGGACTCCTAACCAAGTTAGAAGGAGCAGTGTCCCGTCCAGGCGACCGCACCTCACTGGGGCCAGCATGCTGGCGTGCATGCTGGTCTTGAACGCTGCGCGAACCACCAGCTTGATCTTGGGCCAGCGGACGTATGGTGCTGCGAACGCTATAACGCTGCTGGTCGCGCCCTTCCTGAGATGGGCACGGTGGGCGTATGGACGCCGAGGTCTGCGCGGCCTTGTCCTTGGACTTGGCAGCGCTGTGGGCACCCTCGTCGATGTCCATTCTTCCACCGGCGTCCACTCCACCGTCCGCCTGCTCCGGAGGTGGTGGAAGCGACGCAGACGGGGTTGTTGCCCCCGAAGCCTTCTTCTTCGGTGGCATGTCGGTGAAGACGATGAAGATTTAGCTCGCGTGCACGCCGGATCGGGTTCGCACGATCTCGACGCCCCCTACCTGGCGCGCCAGAGATGTCGGGGAGGCTGATTCTACCAACACCTATGGGGACAGGGCCCCTTTCGGTTCGGCGGGGGGCGGAGGCCGCACAAAGAGCGGATCGAGGCAGTACATGCAAGCGGTTTTTACCCAGCTTCGGGCCGCACGGATGTGTAAAACCCTACTGCTGCTTGTTTGTGTATATTGAATTCTTGCTCAGGAGCGACGGACGCTGCCAGACTAAGCGTGAGAGTGTTCCTGGTGCTGAATGAGCCGAACTGGCCGAACTAGTTGAACCGGCTGAACTGGCTCAACTTGCTCTCCTGGCTCAACTGGCTGAACTGGCTGAACCCCTTATATGTTGCGCCTGGGCCTCCTTTTATACTCTCAAGGGGTCACCAACAGGGGGCAACGTAGACAAGAAGGGTAAAAATGGAAAAGGATGCGGTAGGTGCAGCTACCGCTACTGTGGATACAGTGCACCCTACCTAACTCTGACGGCAGGGGACAAGGGCATTAAATGCCTGTCTGAGTTGCTTAAACAGTGCAAAAAGTGACCGTTAGGAGCGCCACCGTTCGCCACGATGGCCTTCTCTTCATCTCCGCTTGCCACCGCGCACCCCTAGCTGCACAGCCTCCTGCCACGTGTGCTCGGGGGAGTCCTAGAGCAACACGTTAGCAGGTGTGCTGGAGCGCGGGCACGAAGTGGGGGTTTCCCGCGGCACGCTCCCTGCCGCGGTCGTCGTCTTGTCGTGTTTGGGAGCTTGTCGCTCACCGGGCCTTGTCGGGACGCAGGACGCATCACGGCAAGCTTCCTTGGTATGCCTTGAGTGGCCTTCCCGGCAAGCTCCTCTTGCCGGGGTCTTGTCTCTTCCCGGCAAGCTCCTCTTGCCGGGGCCCTGGTTGGCCTTCCCGGCAAGCTCCTCTTGCCGGGGTCTTATCTCTTCCCGGCAAGCTCCTCTTGCCGGGGCCTGGGTTGGCCTTCCCGGCAAGCTCCTCTTGCCGGGGCCTTGGTTTGAGTACTTTGTTCTTGAATGGTCTTCAAGGGAGCCACGGAGGGTCTTGGCGGTCACCCGGCAAGCCTTGTTGCGGGATGCCGCGACTGCCCGTGCACAAGTTCGGGGTACTAGGGTACCCCTACTCTAGTACACCGACAGCTACAGAGATCCCACTCACTTTCTTGTAAATACAGGCTTCTCCGAAAGTCTTCATAAAACCATATGCTTTGATCACCTCATCAAAGCATATATTCCAACTCCGAGGTGCTTGCACCAGTCCATAAATGGATCGCTGGAGCTTGCACACATTGTAAGCACCTTTAGGATCGACAAGAACTTCCGGTTGCATCATATACAACTCTTCTTTGAGAAATCCCATAAGGAATGCAGTTTTGACATCCATTTGCCAGATTTCATAATCATACAATGCGCATGATTCGGACAGACTTAAGCATCGCTACGGATGAGAAAGTCTCATCGTAGTCAACTCCTTGAACTTGTCGAAAACCTTTCACGACAAGTCAAGCTTTGTAGACAGTTACATTACCAACAGCGTAAGTCTTCTTCTTGAAGATCCATTTATTCTCAATGGCTTGCCGATCATCGAGCAAGTTAACCAAAGTCCATACTTTGTTCTCATACATAAATTCTATCTCAGATTTCATGGCCTCAAGCCATTTTGTGGAATCTGAGCTCATCATCGCTTCCTCATAGTTCGTAGGTTCGTCATGGTCTAGTAACATGACTTCCAGTATAGGGTTACCGTACCACTCTGGTGCGGAACGTGCTTTGGTTGACCTACGAGGTTCGGTAGTAACTTGATCCGAAGTTTCGTGATAATTATCATTAGCTTCCTCTCTAGTTGGTGTAGGCATCACGGGAACAGTTTTCTGTGATGAGCTACATTCCAATTCGAGAGAAGGTACAATTACCTCATCAAGTTCTACTTTCCTCCCACTCACTTCTTTCGAGAGAAGCTCCTTCTCTAGAAAGGATCCATTCTTAGCAACGAACATCTTGCCTTCGTATCTGTGATAGAAGGTGTACCCAACAGTTTCTTTTGGGTATCCTATGAAGATGCACTTCTCTGACTTGGGTTCGAGCTTATCAGGCTAAAGCTTTTTCACATAAGCATCACAACCCCAAACTTTAAGAAACGATAACTTAGGTTTCTTGCCAAATCACAGTTCTTACGGTGTCGTGTCAACAGATTTAGACGATGCCCTGTTTAACGTGAATGCAGCTGTCTCTAATGCATAACCCCAAAACGATAGTGGTAAATCGGTAAGAGACATCACATATTGCACCATATCTAAGAAAGTACGGTTACGATGTTCGGACACACCATTATCCTGTGGTGTTCCAGGTGGCGTGAGTTTTGAAACTATTCCACATTGTTTTAAATGAAGGCCAAACTCGTAACTCAAATATTCGCCTCCACGATCAGATGTGGAAACTTTATTTTCTTGTTACGATGATTCTCCACTTCACTCTGAAATTCTTTGTACTTTTCAAATGTTTCAGACTTGTGTTTCATCAAGTAGATATACCCATATCTGCTCCAATCATCTGTGAAATTCAGAAAATAACGATACCCGCCACGAGCCTCAATACTCATTGAACCGCATACATCGGTATGTATTATTTCCAATAAGTCAGTGGCTCACTCCATTGTTACGGAGAACAGAGTCTTAGTCATCTTGCGCATGAGGCATTGTTCGCAAGCATCAAATGATTCATAATCAAGTGATTCCAAAAGTCCATTCGCATGAAGTTTCTTCATGCGCTTTACACCAATATGATCTAAACTGCAGTGCCACAATTATGTTGCACTATCATTATCAACTTTGCATCTTCTAGCATCAATATTATGAATATCTCTATCACCACGATCGAGATTCAACAAAAATAGACCACTCTTCAAGGGTGCATGACCATAAAATATATTACTCATATAAATAGAACAACCATTATTCTCTGATTCAAATGAATAACTGCCTCGCATTAAACAAGATCCAGATACAATGGTCATGCTCAATGATGCCACCAAATAACAATTATTGACGTCTAAGACTAATCCCGAAGGTAGATGTAGAGGTAGCGTGCCGATGGCGATCACATCGACCTTGGAACCATTCCCGACACGCCTCATCACCTCGTCCTAAGCCGTAAAGCATGGCACACTGAACTATCGAGTAGTCATCAGATTTAGCTTGCGAGACGTTCATAACATCCGGAGTTTCTCCTGCAGCAGGCCTTGCACCTAGCGGTGTTTCAAGGACATAATTCTCCTGTGCAACAATGAGGAGAATCCTCAAGTTATGGACCTAGTCCATGTAGTTGCTACCATCATCTTTCAACTTAACTTTCTCTAGGAATGCATTAAAATTCAAGGGAACGGTAGCATGGGCCATTGATCTACAACATAGATATGCAAAAATTATCCGGACAAAGTTCATGATAAATTAAGTTCAATTAATCATATTACTTGAGAACTCCCACTTAGATTGACATCCCTCGAGTCATATAAATGATTACGTGATCCAAATCAACTAAACCATGTCCAGTCATCACATGAGATGGAGTAGTCTTCAATGGTGAACATCTCTATGTTGATCATATCTACTATATGATTCATGTTCGACCTTTCTGTCTCCAGTGTTCCGAGTCCATGTCTGTACATGCTAGGATCATCAAGTTTAACCCGAGTATTCCGCATGTGCAAAACTGTCTTGCACTCGTTGTATGTGAACGTAGAGCTTATCACACCCGCTCATCACGTGGTGTCTCAGCACGAAAAACTGTCGCACCGGTGCATACTCAGGGAGAACACTTATACCTTGAAATTTTAGTAAGGGACCATCTTATAATGCTACCGCCATACTAAGAAAAATAAGATGCATAAAAGGTAAACATCACATGCAATCAAAATATGTGACATGATATGGCCATTATCATCTTGTGCCCTTGATCTCCATCTCCCAAGCACCACCATGATCTCCATCGTCACCGGCTTAACACCTTGATCTCCTTGATAGCTTCATCGTCGTATCCCCAACTATTGCTTCTACAACTATCACTAATGCAAAGTGATAAGGTAAAGCAATTACATGGCGTTTGCATTTCATACAATAAAGCGACAACCATAAGGCTCCTGCCAATTGCCAATAACTTTTACAAAACATGATCATCTCATACAATAATGTATATCACATCATGTCTGGACCATATCACATCACAACATGCCCTGCAAAAACAAGTTAGACGTCCTCTACTTTGTTGTTGCAAGTTTTACGTGGCTGCTACGGGCTTCTAGTAAGAACTATTCTTACCTACGCATCAAAACCACAACATTGATTTATCAAATTTTCTGTTTTAACCTTCAACAAGGACCGGCCACAGTCAAAATAGATTCAACTAAAGTTGGAGAAACAGACACCCGCCAACCACCTTTATGCAAAACTAGTTGCATGTCTGTTGGTGGAATCGATCTCATGAACGTGGTCATGTAAGGTTGGTCCAGGCCGCTACATCCAACAATACCGCCGAATCAAAATAAGACGTTGGTGGTAAGCAGTATGACAATCACCGCCCACAACTCTTTGTGTTCTACTCATGCATATCATCAATGCATAGACCTGGCTCAGACGCCACTGTTGGGAAACGTATCATGCAATTTCAAAATTTTGCCTCTGCTCATGCAAGATCTATCAAGGAGATGCATAGCAACGAGAAGGGGAGAGTGTGTCCACGTACCCTCGTAGACCGAATGCGGAAGCGTTTGACAACGCGGTTGATGTAGTCGAACTTCTTCTCGTTTCGATTGATCAAGCACCGAACGTACGGAACCTCCGAGTTCTGCACACGTTCAGATTGATGACATCCCTTGAACTCTTGATCCAGCAAAGTGTCGAGGGGGAGTTTGTTCATCATGATGTTGTGGTGATGGTGATGGTGAAGTGACACGCGCAGGGCTTTGCCTAAGCACTACGTGAATATGACCGGAAGCGTAAACTGTGGAGGGGGAGCCACACATGGCTAACAATTGTTGGTGTGTGTTCTCGCGGTGCCCCCACATATATATAGGTTGGAGGGGAGGAGAGGCAGCCAAGGGGGCACCCCGAGTAGGAGAAATCCTACTTGAGCGCCTCCCAATTCGGCCTCCCCCTTACCATATCTTCCGGAGGGGGAAGGAAGGAGGAGCGAGGAGGGAAGGAAGGGGAGGCTGAATCCCTCCCCTTCCTTTCCCTATTCTCCTCTTTCCTTCCCCTCCCAATTCGGCCTACATGGGGCGCAACAGCCCCTTAGGGGCTGGCATGTCCCCTTCTTGGCTAATTAGGCCCATGTAGTTGTCGTGGGGGATGCCCGGAACCCATTTCGGTGACCTGATATGTACCCGGTACCCTAGAGCACTTCTAGTGTCCGAATATCATCATCCTATATATGAATCTTTACCTCTCGACCATTTCGAGACTCCTCGTCATTTCTGTGATCTCATCCGGGAATCCGAACAATATTTGGTCACCAAATCATATAACTCATATAATACAAAATCGTCATCGACCATTAAGCGTGCGGACCCTACGGGTTAGAGAACTATGTAAACATGACCAAGACACCTCTCCGGTCAATAACCAACAGTGGAAACTGGATGCTCATATTGGTTCCCACATATTCTATGAAGATCTTTATCGGTCGTACCATAATGACAACATATGTTATTCCCTTTGTCATCGGTATCTTCATACCTAGTTCAATCTCATTATCGGCAAGTCTCTTTACTCGGCCCGTAATGCATTAACCCACAACTAACTCATTAGTCACATTGTGATGTCGCTTGAAGCTACGTCGGTATTTCCCCAAATAGGAAGAGATGATGCAGCACAGCGGCAGTAGGTATTTCCATCAGATGTGAAACCAAGGTTATCGAACTAGTAGGAGAACCAAGCAACACAATGTAAACAACACCTGGACACAAATAACAAGTACTCGCAACCCAACATGTAAAAGGGGTTGTCCATTTCTTTCACGTAGCGGCGTCCCAAAATTGTAGATATTGATAGATTATACACTAAATAAAATAAACCGTAGAAATGTATTTTTGTATTTTTGGATTTAATAAATCTGAAAATAAAAGGCAAGTAAAATAGACCGCGAAGGCAAATAATAAGAGAAAGAGACCTGGGGCCATAGGTTTCACTAGTGGCTCCTCTCGAGAAAAATAGCAAACAGTGGGTAAACAAATTACTATTGGGCAATTGATAGAACTTCAAATACTCATGACGATATCCAAGCATGATCATTATATAGGCATCACGTCCAAGATTAGTAGACCGACTCCTGCCTACATCTACTACTATTACTCCACACATCGACTGCTATCCAACATGCATCTAGTGTATTAAGTTCATGGAGGAACGAAGTAATGCAATAAGAACGATGACATGATGTAGACAAGATCTATCTATGTAGAGATAGACCCCATCGCTTTATCCTTAGTAGCAACGATACATACGTGCCGGTTCCCCTTCTATCACTAGGATCAAGCACCATAAGATCGAACCCACTAAAAGCACCTCTTCCCATTGCAAGATAAATATATCAAGTTGGCCAAACAAAACCCAAATATCAGAGAAGAAATATGAGGCTATAAGCAATCATGCATAAAAGAGATCAAAGAAACTCAAATACTTTCATGGATATAAAAATATAGGTCTGATCATAAACTCAAAGTTCATCCGATCCCAACAAACACACCGCAAAAAGAGTTACATCATATGGACCTCCAAGAGACCATTGTATTGAGAATCAAACAAGAGAGAGGAAGCCATCTAGATACTAACTACGGACCCGAAGGTCTACAAAGAACTACTCACGCATCATCGGAGAGGCACCAATGGAGGTGGTGAACCCCATCTATGATGGTGTCTAGATTGGTTCTGGTGGTTCTGGAATCTGCGGCGGCTGGAATTGATTTTCGTCGAGTCCCCTAGGGTTTTTGGAATATTGGGGTATTTATAGAGCAAAGAGGCGGTCCAGGGGGCACCCGAGGTGGGCACAACCCACCAGGGCGCACCTGGGCCTCCTGGCGTGCCCTGGTGGTTTTTGCTCTCCTCGGAGCACCCCCAGGCGCAGCCTTGGCCCATTACGTGTCTTCTGGTCCATCAAAAATATCAAGTTTCATGGCATTTGGACTCCGTTTGGTATTGATTTTCGGCGATGTAAAAAACATGCAAAAACATCAATTGGCACTTGGCACTATGTCAATAGGTTAGTACCAAAAATGATATAAAATGACTATAAAATGATTATAAAACATCCAAGAATGATAATATAACAGCATGGAACAATCAAAAAATATAGATACGTTGGAGACGTATCAGCATTCCCAAGCTTAACTCCTACTCGTCCCCGAGTAGGTAAGTGATAAAAACAGAATTTTTGATGTGGAATGTTGTCTATCATGTCATGTCATATTCTTTTCTTTATAGCATTGACATTTTTACTTTTATATTGTTCAAAGCAATAGTCTAGTTTTGACATGATAACTTAAATACTCAAGCATATCAACAAGCAACCACGTCTTTCAAAATATCAATGCTAAAATAAGTTATCCCTAGCCCATCATGCTCAATCATTGATCCATTCATGAAACACACTCGCATATTAACTACACCCAATGCTCAAGTACGATCATAATGCCACCTAGTTGGTGCTTTTATAAGAGAAGATGGAGACTCAAATTCAAAAAATAAAAATTGCATAAAGTAAAAGAAAGGCCCTTCGCAGAGGGAAGTAGGGATTTGTAGAGGTGCTAGAGCTCAAAGCGTAAAACTTAGAGATAAAAACTTTTTTGGAGGTGTGTCCTTCCCACCAAAGAAAACGACTTAGAGTTACCAACACTTTCCATGCTAGATGTATCATAGGCGGTTCCCAAACAGAAAATGAAGTTTATTCCTTTTTCAACCATACTTTCACTTTCCATGGATAGCCGTATCCACGGTTTCCCTCCATACCAACACATTCCAAGGAATTTATTATTTGACAACGTAAAGTAAATTCATTTTTAATTTTGGGATTGGGCATCCCTAATACCTTTGCCTTACTCTCATGCAATGACAAGTGAATAAACACTCATCGTGAAAATAACACATCTAGCATGGAAAATATTAGCCACCTCACCGCTCCGCGAGCGAAACGAACATAAAAACGAGAAGTTTATTTTGAAAATTAGAGATGGCAAATACAAATTTGCTTAGAATGGCAAAAGAATACCACATATAAGTATATATAGTGGACTCATGTGGCAAAACTGGTTTAATGATTTTTGGATGCACAAGTAGTGATCGTACTTAGTGCAAAATGAAGGCTAGCAAAAGATTGAGAAGCGACCAACCAATAAACGAATAATCTCATAAGCGAGCATTAAGCATAATTAACACCGAATACTGCACCACAAGTAGGATATTATTTCATTGCATAAGTATTGACTTTCGTGCTTGCATAGGGAATCACAAACCTTAACACGAATATTCTTACGAAAGCATAATTACTCATCAACATAACTCACATATCACATCATCATATCTCAAAACTATTATTAAGAATCATGTTTATTTTTTCCAGTGATCTTCATGAATGTTTTTATAATATCCTTCTTGGATATCTATCACATTAGGACTAATTTTCATATGTTAATTTTGACAACCTCAAACAAATATATGTGAAGATCATGAGCATAATTTTTCTTTCTATCAAATTAATTTAAGTGAAGCAAGAGAGAATTTCTTGAAAATTTTACTAAATCTCGAATAAATCTAAGTGAAGCAAGAGAGCATTTATTCAAAAATACTAAAGCACACCATGCTCAAAAAGATATAAGTGAAGCACTAGAGCAAGTCCATAGCTCATAAAAAGTTTAAGTGAAGCATAGAGAGGAATTCTAACAAGTCATGACCTAATTTTGGCTCTCTCAAATAAGTGTGTCCAGCAAGGAATCAAGACTTAAAACACAAAATAAAACAAGCAAAGACTCATATCATACAAGACGCTCCAAGGAAAACACATAGTATGTGACGAATAAAAATATAGCTTCGAGTAAAATACCGATGGTCGTTAGAAGAAAGAAGGGACGCCACTCGGCGGCATCCCCAAGCTTAGTTGCTTTCTCTCTTTTGGATAATAGCTTGGGATGCCGGGGCATCCCCAAGCTTGGGCTCTTATTACTCCTTATTCATTCATCCATCATAAGATAACCCAAAACATGAAAACTTCAATCACACAAAACTCAACAAAACCTTTGTGAGATCCGTTAGTATAAGAAAACAAATCACTACTATAAGTGTTGTAGTAAACCAATTCATATTTTCTTCTTGCATTATATCTACTGTATTCCAACTTTTATATGGCAAAAACTCATCAAAGAAAACCATAGAGCCATCAAAACAAGACACACCGCAAAGAAAACAGAATCTGTCAAAAACAGAACAGTCTTTAGTAATCTGGGTGTTTTGAATACTTCTGTAACTACAAAAATTCTAAAAAATTAGGACGACCAGAGAAATTTGTATATCGATCTACTGCAAAAGGAATGGGTATTTTATCGCTCCCTAGTTAAGAATGAGAATTGTTTTCGCGAGCGCAAAAGTTTCTTTTTTTCAGCAAGATCAAACAACTATCACCCAAGAAGATCCTAAAGGCATTACTTGGCACAAACTCTAGTTAAAACATAAAAAACACAATCATAACAGTAGCACAATTGTGCTAACACTCAAAAACAGAAAGCAAAAAGCAAAAATAAAATTTATTCATTGGGTTTCCTCCTAACAAGCACTATCATTTTATGCCCCTAGCTAGGCATTGATAATATTAATGATGCTCACATGAAAGATAGCATTTGAACCATGAAGAGAGCATCATGTAGCATGTGAAAAACAAGTTCAAGTCTAACATACTTCCTATGCATAGTCACTTCACGAGAATTTTTTTTATCAAGACAAGCAAAAACTAGCATATCTTCTTCCCCTCGTGGATTGTATGGAGAGAAGATTGACAACAAGTTTTGGTTTTTGCCTCAAGGGAGTATATTCAAATTAGTAAAATCTGTCATTTCCTCTTTGCCTATCTTCTTCCTTTGTAGCTTGTCAATTACTCAGGGTATTTTGAAGCAGTTGGAAAGGATTCAGAGGCAGTGTTTGTGGAGGAAATATGGTCAGGAAAGGGGCCATTCGCTGGCTGCTTGGCCACTTGTCTGCAGGCCTAAGTCGAAGGGGGGGGGCTTGGAATATTAAACCTTGGTTTGCAAAATGATGCTCTCCTTCTGAAACATCTGAATAAATTTTATAATAAGATGGATGTGCCTTGGGTTCAGTTAGTTTGGGATTCTTACTATTTTTAAAGGATTCCACATGATACCATTCTTTGTGGCTCTTTTTGGTGGAAGGATGTCTGCAAATTGATGGATAATTTCAAAGCAGTTACTTCGGTTGATGTGCATAGTGGAGATACTATGCTATTCTGGTCTGATTATTGGCAACTTGGAAACAGTGTTGTCCCTCTTCAAGATCGATTTCCTAGACTCTATTCATTTTGTCTCCACAAAAACCTCTCAGTCAGGGAAGTCTTTCAGGCTAGCAGTTTCCAAGACCTTTTTTACTTGCCTCTTTCTGAAGAAGACTTTCAGGAACTACAGCAGCTCTCCTCCTTAATGGGGTCATTCCATTTGGACAGTACCTCTCATGACTCTTGGGGGTGGAGGCATGGCAAGAAGTCTGAATATACTGCAAAAAAGTTTTATGACTTTGTCTATCAGCCAATGGTAGCTAACCCCATCCTGGGGTGGATATGGAAAAGCTGTTGTACAATGTTGATTAAGATATTTGCTTGGCTTGTAATAATGAACAGGGTTAACACTAAAGACATGATCCAGAGGAGGCATTGGGGGATTAATGAGGGACCAAAATGTGTTCTTTGTCCTACTAGGATATTGGAGGACAGAAATCACCTCTTTTTCCAGTGCAATTTCAGTGTACGCGTGTGGAATTATCTGTAAATTCTATGGAAAGACAGTGATGACATGGTGGAGATTGCTTGCCATGCTAGAAAGGACTTCAACAAACCTTTCTTTGGGGAGGTGGTTTTCACTGCATGGTGGAATATTTGGAAGGTTAGGAATGACAGAGCTTTCAGGAACATCAAGCCATCTTTCAGGGTGTGGAAAAATGGCTTCATTCATGACCTCACTCTACTCTCTCACAGAATCAAACGAAAGTATAGAGAGTCCTTACTTAAGTGGATTGATTTTCTACCTCCTTGAGGAGAGTTGCTTCAATGTAACACTGTAATTATTAGATTTAGTGCACCCCTCCTTTGTATAGCCTTCTTTTGTTTCTTCTTTTCTTTGTTCTCATTTTCTTTCCTCACCTTGTGGAAGCACTGAATGGTTTCTGCTTTTATTTTAATAAAATGATGTGGGGTGTAAGCCCTGCAGTCTTCATGGTAAAAAAAACTAGCATATGCAAGGAAAGAGAAAGAAACAATAGCAATCTCAAAATAACGAGAGGTAATTTAGTAACATGAAAATTTCTACAATCATATTTTCCTCTCTCATAATAATTACATGTAGGATCATAATCGAATTCAACAATATATCTATCATATAAAATTTTATCTTCATGATCCACATGCATAAAAGTTTTATAATCTTCCAAAATAGTAGGATTAACATTAGCAAAAGTCATGACCTCTCCAAACCCACATTCATCAAAAAATTCAGAAGATTTAACACTCACCAAATATGTGGGATTATTTTTACCTAAAGTTGTCGCTCTTCCAAACCCACTTCAATATTACTGCAAATATTATTATCACCAACATATTCATCATCAGGCTTAAATAAATTTTCAGGATCATAAGAAGAATCACTCCAATCATGATCATTGCAATAAGTAGTGGACATATCAAAACAAGCATCCCCAAGCTTGGGGTTTTGCATATCATTGACATTAACAGAGTTTATAGCAATATTATTGCAATCATGCTTTTGATTCAAGGAGCTATCGTGAACCACTTTATAAATTTCTTCTTTTAACACTTCATCACAATTTTCAGATTCACGAATCTCAAGCAAAACTTCAGAAAGATAAGCTAGCAAACTAAATTCACTAGCAATTGGTCATGATAATTGGATCTTTTAAAAAGATTAGGAAGTGGATGAGGATCCATATCAATAGATTTTTAGCAAGCAAACAGAAGGAACATGGCAACACAAGCAAACAAGAGATCTGACGAGAAAAAGGCAAACAAAAAGAAGGCAAATAAAACGGCAAATTTTTGTGAAGTGGGGGACAAGAAAATGAGAGGCAAATGGCAAATAATGTAAATTCCAAGGAGATTAGATTTGTGATTAGGAACCTGGTATATGTTGAAGATCTTCCCCGGTAACGGCACCAGAAATGGTGTGTTGATAAGAGACTATCTTGACTTGATCATCCACGACAACGGCGCCATAAATTCCTTTTGATTTCACTTGAAACTACGTTAGTATTTCCCCAAAGAGGAAGGGATGATGCAGCAAAGCGGCGGTAGGTATTTCCCTCAGATGTGAAACCAAGGTTATCGAACCAGTAGGATAACCAAGCAACACAACGTAAACAACACCTCCACACAAATAACAAGTACACGCAACCCGACGTGTAAAGGGGGTTGTCAAACTTTTGGGTAGCGGCGCCCCAAGATGGGCAAACGGACGTGATATAAAATTGTAGATATTGATAGATCGAACGCCAAATAAAATAAATTGCAGCAAGGTATTTTTGTATTTTTGGATTTGATTAATCTGAAATAAAAGGCAAATAAAATAGACCGCGGAGGCAAATAATAAGAGAAAGAGACCATGGGGCCGTAGGTTTCACTAGTGGCTTCTCTCGAGAAAAATAGCAAATGGTGGGTAAACAAATTACTATTGGGAAATTGATAGAACTTCAAATACTCATGACGATCAATGATCATTATATAGGCATCATGTCCAAGATTAGTAGACCGGCTCCTACCTGCATCTACTACTATTACTCCACACATCAACCGCTATCCAGCATGCATCTACTGTATTAAGTTCATGGAGGAATGGAGTAATGCAATAAGAACGATGACATGATCTAGACAAGATCTATCTATGTAGAGATAGAACCCATCATTTTATCCTTAGTAGCAATGATACATATGTGTTGGTTCCCCTTCTGTCACTAGGATCAAGCACCATAAGATCAAACCCACTACAAGGCACCTCTTCCCATTGCAAGATAAATATATCAAGTTGGCCAAACAAAACCCAAATATCAGAGAAGAAATACAAGGCTATATGCAATCATGCATAAAAGAGATCAAAGAAACTCAAATACTTACATGGATATAAAAAGATAGATCTAATCATAAACTCAAAGTTCATCCGATCCCAACAAACACACGCAAACGAGTTACATCATATGGATCTCCAACTGACCATTGTATTGAGAATCAAATGAGAGAGAGGAAGCCATATAGCTACTAACTACTGACCTAAAGGTCTACAAAGAACTACTCACACATCATCGGAGAGGCACCAATGGAGGTGGTGAACCCCATCCATGATGGTGTCTAGATTGGATCTGCTGGTTCTGGACTCTGCGGCGGCTGGAATTGATTTTCGTCGACTCCCCTAGGGTTTATAGAATACTGGGGTATTTATAGAGCAAAGAGGCAGTCCGGGGGCACCCGAGGTGGGCACAACCCACCAGGGTGCGCCCTGGTGGGTTTTGCTCTCCTCGAAGCACTCCCCTGGTGCAGTCTTGGCCCATTAGGTGCCTTCTAGTCCATAAAAAATCTTCATAAAGTTTCATGGCATTTGGACTCTATTTGGTATTGATTTTCTGCGATGTAAAAAACATGCAAAAAACAGCAACTGGCACTTGCACTATGTCAATAGGTTAGTACCAAAAAGGATATAACATGATTATAAAACATACAAGATTGATAATATAACAGCATGGAACAATCGAAAATTATAGATATGTTGGAGATGTATCAGCATCACGAAGCTTAACTCCTACTCGTCCCCGAGTAGGTAAGTGATAAAAACAGAATTTTTGATGTGGAGACGTATCACATTGCTTGCAAGGCTTATTATGATGTGCATTACCGAGAGGGCCCAAAGATACCTCTCCGATACTCGGAGTGACTAATCCTAATCTCGATCTATGCCAACCCAACAAACACCTTCGGAGATACCTATAGAGCATCTTTATAATCACCCAGTTACGTTGTGACGTTTGATAGAACACAAGGCATTCCTCCGGTATCCGTGAGTTACCTAATTGCATAGTAAAAGGAATATGTATATGACATGAAGAAAGAAATAGCAATAAAACTTAATGATCAATATGCTAAGCTAACAGGTGGGTCTTGTCCATCACATCATTCTCCTAATGAAGTGATTCCGTTCACCAAATGACAACACATGTCTATCTTTAGGAAACTTAACAATCTTTGATCAACGAGCTAGTCTAGAAGAGGCTTACTAGGGACATGGTGTTTTGTCTATGTATCCACACATGTATCAAGTTTTCGGTTAATACAATTCTAGCATGAATAATAAACATTTATCATGATATAAAGACATATAAAATAACAACTTTATTATTTCCTCTAGGGCATATTTTCTTTACAACTAGCGAGAAATAATAATAAATCTTGGATGACAACACTTTCTCAAAACAATCATGATATGATATAACAAAATGGTATCTCGCTAGCCCTTTCTGAGACCGTGAAACATAAATGGAGAGCATCCCCTGAAGATCAAGGACTGACTAGACATTGTAATTCGTGGTAAAAGGGATCCAGTCACAGTCATACTCAATATCAATTAATAACAATGCATACAAATGACAGTGGTGCTCTCCATGATTTTTATAAGAACATGATGACTCAACAATAAAATTAAATAGATAGGCCCTTTGCAGAGGGAAGCAGAGACTTGCAGAGGTGCCAGAGCTCGATCTTTTAAAATAGAGATGAATAATATTTTGAGAGGTATGCACTATAGTAACCAAGAGATATCGGTATCTTCCATACTAGATACATTATAGGCGGTTCCCAAACAGAATGGTAAAGTTTATACTCCCCCTCCACCAACAAGCACATTCCACAGCTGGTCCGAAAGAACGGGTACCGTCCAACAAACAACAATTCTGGGGGAGTTCTGTTTGAAGTTATATTTTGATTTAATTTGAGCATGGGACTGGGCATCCCGATTACCAGTCATTATCTCGTGAATGACGAGCGGAGTTGACTCATTGTGGGAATAACCCACCTAGCATGGAAGATACTGACAGCCCCCAGTCGCCACATGAGCGATTTGGGCATACAAAACAGATTATTATTTGAAGGTTTAGAGTTTGGCACATGCTAATTTACTTGGAACGGTAGGTAAATACCGCATATAGGTAGGTATGGTGGACTCATATGGAACAACTTTGGGTTTATGGAAGTGGATGCGCAAGCAGTATTCCCACTTAGTACAAGTGAAGGCTAGAAAAATACTAGGGAGCGAGAGAGCGACAACAGTCATAAACATGCATTGTGATTAACCAACATTAAGTGCAAGCATGAGCAGGATATAAATCACCATGAACATCAATATCATGGAGGCTATGTTGATTTTGTTTTAACTACATGCGTGAACATGTGCCAAGTAAGGCAACTCGAATCATTCAGAGGAGGATACCATCCTATCATACCACATCAAAACCATTTTAATTTGCATGTTGGCATGCAAGGTAAACAATTATAAACTCATAGCTAATTAAGCATGGCATGAGGTCCTATAATCTCCAATTGTCAATGCAAACATGTTCCATTCATAATGGGCTGATTCAAGAATGATGAACTAATCATATTTGCAAAAATAACATAGGTCGAGTTCATACCAGCTTTTCCGCATCTCAATCATTTCATCATATATCGTCATAATTTCCTTTCACTTGCACGATCGAAAGATGTGGATAATAATAATGCACGTGCATTGGACTAAGCTGGAATCTGCAAACATTTATTAAAAGGAGAAGACAAGGTAATACGGGCTCTTTGTTAGATCAATAATAATGCATATGAGAGCCACTCAACATTTTCATCGTGGTCTTCTCCTCTCGACCCCCAAAGAGAAGAAAAGAATTTCAAAGAAACACACTGAAATGTTTTTGGAGTTTTTGTTTTTCTAAATAAGGTAAAACAAGAACAAGAAAAACTATTTACACGGGAAAGCTCCCAACAAGCAAAAGAAGAATGTGAAATCTTTTTGGGTTTCTTTAATACTTCTACTTAATAAACATGGAAAGGAACTAAGCTACAACTAATTTTTTTGGCTTTTCTCAAAGTTTTTCAAACACACAAGAAGAAAGCAAGAAAAAAGAAATAAACTAACATGGATAATACAATGAAAAAGTATGAACATCGACAACTGGAATGAGTGTGTGAACATGAATGTAATGTCGATGAGAAATATGTAGTCCCCCAAGCTTAGGCCTTTGTTCTAAGTTGGTCTAGGGCCACGACTGGCCCGGATTGTATCCGAAATTGTAGTTGGGGTTGTACTATGTTGCGGCAGCTACCGCTTGGCGAGCTGCTTCATGGAGGCGAGCGGCCTCCTCTGCTCTATCATACTCATTTGCCTCCTCTCTAGTTATAAAATATCTCCCATTTACCTAAAGGTTAAATTAGGCAGGAGCAGGAAGGGTAATATGGACAACATGCCGTCTGTCAAAGATTAGTCGGTACTAGAGGGACTGTTCATTCCTCTCGAGAAACTGGCAGCGTACCATAACATTATAATTTAGAAAAGCAGGTGGTAACTCAATGTCATTCCCTCTTATTGGTATTCCAAGATAATTAGCTAAACGGGTGGCATAAATCCCACCAAATAAATCTCCATCTTTAGCATTAAGATGTAACCTCCTCGCAATAATGCCCCCCAAGTTATATCATTTATCACCTAACACCGCGCACTTGAGTACACTAAGATCCGATGCACAAAGGTGGGTATGATCATGTTTACCGTTAATGCATCCACCTACGGAAAGTGCAAAATAATGTATGGCAGGAAAATGAATGCTCCCCATGGAGGCTTGTGTAATATTTCTAGTTTCTCCCACAGTGATGCTAGCAAGGAAATCATTGTATCCAGCTTTGTGAGGCTCACTATGAATGCCCCATTGTGGGATTTTGCATGTAGTATCAAAATCTTCAGGGTCCATGGTATATGATTCATCATAAAGATCAAATAAAATAGTATGGGTATTGCGCTGAGAGGTAAACTTGAACCTTCGCACTAATGAATCAGTGAGTTGATAGTACTGAGGACACTTATCTCATATGAAGTCCTCAAGATCAACATTTTGTATGTATGCATCAAATTCCTCTTTGAAACCTTCATGAACCGTAAATTGATCCAATGGCCATTCGCAAGACCGTACTTGAGCTTCCCTTGGTAGTTCAAGGTCCGGCTCACGTATTGCGAGCCTCGGTGCTTGCTTCCTCGAGGAACCACCTTGGTATATTTTCCTGAACATTTTTCTTCCTCTGAAAAATTTCTGAAATTTTAGTGACTCAAAATAAAAATGAACCAAACTGAACAAAATTGATAGCAACTACTCCTACAAGTGCCTAGAGGCTATATCATGCATCAAAACTACTTTAGACCAAATAAATTTGACATGCAAGCTCAAGAACAAGGGCACCACAGCAACAAAAATTTTCAATAAATAAAGCACTAGAGCAAAAAGTAATTGGACCATTGGAGGAGTCACATACCGAAGAACAATCCCCCAAAACAGTTTTGCAAATGGGGCTTTGAACAGGGAGATCGAAAATGGCAGCAAGATGAGCTAGAACACGGATTTTTGCAATGGGATGATTTTTTCTGGAGGAAGACGAAGTGGATGGGTGCTAGAATAAGTGAGGGGGGCCTATGTGGGACCCACGAGGCAGGGGGCACGCCTAGGGGGTATGGCGGCACCATCCACCCTTGTGGCCCACTAGTGCAGCCCCTAGTGCATGTTTAGTGCCAGAAATTCTAAAGTATTCTATAAAAAATCATACTAAATTTTTCAGGGCATTTGGAGAACTTTTATTTTCGGGACATTTCTTATTGCACTTATAATTCAGAAAACAGACGAACAATACTATTTTTCGCTTTATTTAATCTAAATAACATAAAGTAAAAAGTAAGTACAAAAAGTTGTGCTTTCTAAATTCATCCATATCATGCCCCTCAAAAGGAATCCACTAACAAGGTTGATCAAATCTTATTAACAAACTTCTTTCGAATAACATGAAACCGGAGAATTTTCGAATAACACTAGGTTACCTCAATGGGGATATGCATGTCCCCAACAATAAGAATGTCATATTTATTTTTAACAGTAGGAAGAGGGAATTCAAAACCTCCAATAGTAATAGTTGAAAAATTTCCAAGAGAATTGATACTATGAACTTGAGGTTGTTTCTTCGGAAAGTGTACTAGATGCTCATTACCATTAACATGAAAAGTGACATTGCCCTTGTTGTAATCAATAACAGCCCATGCAGTATTCCAAAAGGGTCTACCAAGGATGATCGACATACTGTCATCCTCGGGAATATTAGGAATAACAAAGTCCGTTAAGATAGTAATGTTTGTGACCACAACAAGCACATCCTCACAAATACCGATGGGTTTAGCAGTTGATTTATCAACCATTTGCAAAGAAATTTTTAGTAGGTGTCAACTTACATAGTTCAAGTCTACGATATAAAGAGAAATGCATAACACTAACACCGGCTCCAAGATCACATAAAACAGTTTTAACATAGTTTCTTTTAATGGAGCATGGTATGGTTGCTACTCCTGGATCTCCTTGTTTCTTTGGTATTCCACCTTTAAAACTATAATTTGCAAGCATGGTGGAAATCTTAGCTTCCAGTATCTTTCTTTTATCAGTAACAATATCTTTCATATACTTAGGATAAGGAGACATTTTCAGAATATGAGTCAAATGCATACGGAAAAAGATAGGTCTAATCATTTCAGCAAAGCGCTCAAAATCCTCATCATCCTTTTTCTTGGATGGTTTAGGAGGAAAGGGCATAGGTTTCTTAACCCATGGTTCTCTTTCTTTACCATGTTTCCTAGCAATGAAGTCTCTCTTATCATAACGTTGAATCTTTGATTGTGGTTTATCAAGATCAACAACAAGTTCTATCTACACATCATTATCATTACTAGGTTGATTATCAACATGAACATCATCATCAACATTATCACTAGGTTCATATGCATAACCTAATTGTGTCTTAGCATCAGAAATAGAAATATCATTGAGATTCTCAGGTGTGTCTATAACAGGTTCACTAGAAGCATGCGAAGTCCTATCACCTTTATTTTTCTTTTTATTACTAGGAGTAAGAGCATCGGTATTAGTTCTCTGAGAATCTTGCTCAACTCTCTTAGGATGGCCCTCGGGATACAAAGGTTCCTAGGTCATTTTACTACCTCTAGTCATAACCCTAACAACATTATCATTATTCTTACTATTCAAGTCATTGAGCAAATCATCCTGTGCCTTAAGTACTTGTTCTACTTGAGTTTTAACCATGGAAGCATGCTTACTAATAAGCTTAAGATCATTAACAGTAATAATCATATAATCACCCAAGCAGTCAAGCATGTGAGCATTTCGTTTCAATTGTCTACTAACATAATCATTGAAGTTTTCTTGTTTAACAATAATATTATCAAACTCATCCAAGCATTGACTAGTGGACTTATTATGAGGAATATCACCATCATCAAATCTATTGTGAGAGTTTACCTCTACTACCTATGTCGGGTTATCAATACCATGTATTTCTTCAATAGGCGGTAAATTCTTAACATCTTCAGCTTTAATAGTTTTTCATTCATAGATTTCTTTGCCTCTTGCATATCTTCAGGACTGAGAAATAAAATACCTCTTTTATTCGGAGTTGGCTTAGGAGTTGGTTCAGGAAGTGTCCAATCATTATCATTACTCAATATATTATTCAATAGCAATTCAACTTGCTCAACAGTTTGTTCCCTGAAAACACAACCAGCACAACTATCTAGGTGGTCCCTAGAAGCATTGGTTAGTCCATTATAAAATATATCAAGTATTTCATTTTTCTTGAGAGGATGATCACGCAAAGCATTAAGTAATTGGAGAAGCCTCCCCCAAGCTTGTGGGAGACTCTCTTCTTCAATTTGCACAAAATTAAATATTTCCTTTAAAGCAGCTTGTTCCTTATGAGTTGGGAAATACTTTTCAGAGAATTAGTAAATCATATCCTGGGGACTACGCACAGAACCAGGAGCAAGAGAATTAAACCATAACTTAGCATCACCCTTTAACGAGAAAGGAAACAACTTAAGAATATAGTAATAGCAACTTTTTCCCCATGAGTAAATAGGGTGGCTATATCATTCAATTTAGTAAGATGTGCCACAACAGTTTCAGATTCATAACCATGGAAAGGATCAGATTCAACCAAAGTAATTAACTTAGGGTTGATAGAGAATTCATAATCCTTATCAGTAACAAAGATAGGTGAAGTAGCAAACTTAGAATCATATTGAATTCTAGCATTCAAAGATTTTTCTTTCAGCTTAGCTAACAGTTTGTTAAGATCATCTCTATCATTGCAAGCAGAAAAGTCTCTAGCAATTTCTTCAACCATAGTATAACCCTCAGGTACCTTAGGAAATTCATATCTAGGGAGAGAATCATAATTTTCTCTCTAACCCTAGCAAGTTGTTCATCAAGAAATTCACCTAGTGGATGATACGTCTCCAACCTATCTACTTTCCTAACACTTTTCCTCTTGTTTTGGACTCTAATTTGCATGATTTGAATGAAACTAACCCCGGACTGACGCTGTTTTCAGCAAACTACCATGGTGTTGTTTTTGTGCAGAAATAAAAGTTCTCAGAATGGAACGAAACTTTGCGAGGATTTTTTATACAATAAAAGAGAATTTTTAGAGCTGACAACCACCAGAGGGGGGCACCCGGGTGGGCACAACCCACCAGATGCGCCTGCCCCCAGGCGCGCCCAGGTGGGTTGTCGCCGCCTGGTGGCCCCGAAGACCCTAAAACCGACACTATAAAATCCTATTTTCCAGAATAAATCAGGGAGAAAGAATTATTACGTTCCACGAGACGGAGCCGCCGTCACCTCTGGTTCTTCATCGAGAGGCCAGATCTGGAGTCCGTTTGGGGCTCTAGTGAGGGGGATCTTCGATGCTCATCATCACTAACCCTTCTCCATCGCCAATTCCATGATGCTCCTCACCGGCAGTGAGTAATTCCTTCATAGGCTCACTGGTCATTGAGGAGTTGGATGAGATTCATCATGTAATCTAGTTAGTTTTGTTTGGGCCTGATCCCTAGTATCCACTATGTTCTGAGATTGATGTTGCTATGACATTGCCATGCTTAATGCTTGTCACTTTGGGCTCGGGTGCCATGATTTCAGATCTGAACCGTTTATGTTATCATCATTATATCCATGTTCTTGATCTGATCTTGCAAGTTATAGTCACCTACTACGTGTTATGATTCGGCAAACACGGAGTGACAATAGTCGGGACCACTCCCGGTGATGATCGTAGTTTGAGGAGTTCATGTATTCACCGTGTGTAATGCTTTGTTCCGGTTCTCTATTAAAAGGGGGCCTTAATATCCCTTAGTTTCCAATTGGACCCTACTGCCACGGGAGGGTAGGACAAAAGATGTCATGCAAGTTCTTTCCATCAGCACGTATGACTATTTACGAAATACATGCCTACACTATATTTATGAACTAGAGCTAGTGTCGTATTGCCCTAGGTTATGACTGTCACACGATGAATATCATCCAACAAATTACCGATCCAATGCCTACGAATTTATTTTATATTGTTCTTGCTAAGTTACCACTACTATCATTACTGCTGCACTTGTTATGAAACTATTGCTATCACTATTACCATTACCATTCTTGCCGCTACTACTATCAAAACTATCATATTACTTTGCTACTGATCACCTTGGTACAGATAATTAATCTCCAGGTGTGGTTGAATTGACAACTCAGCTGCTAATACTTGCAAATATTCTTTGGCTCGCCTTGTATCGAATCTATAAATTTGGGTTGAATACTCTACCCTGAAAAACTGTTGCGATCCTCTATACTTGTGGGTTATCAAGACCTTTTTTTGGCGCCGTAGCCGGGGAGCACACTATATTTGTTGAGTCACTTGGGATTATTATCAATTTATCACTATGAATAATCTGAAGGATGCTAAGACTAAGATTTATCTCTCTAAGACGAGGGGAGGTAAGGAACTGCCATCTAGCTCTGTTTTAGATTCACCTTCTGTTATAAGTAAACTTGCAACACCGCCACATGCTATTAATCCTGATATGTCACAAGTTATTTATGATGGTACTTCTGCTATGAATCATACTTATGATGATGCTTGCTCGATGATGATGATGATGATGATGATGATGTGCCACTAGGTGACTTTCTTGATGAACAAATTGCTAGAGTAAGACAACATGATGTTGTTGAAACTGATGATGAACTTGAAACTGAAAATCTTGAGACACCTGCTAGAACTAGCCCTCCTAGATATGAATTGCCTAAGGTACCAGAAGGCTATGTTATGAATGAGGAGACAACTAGAGATATTCTTGCTTGTAAGGATAGAGATGATCTACAGAAATTATTGTGCAAGTATAAAGAAAAATATCTGAATGCTAGAATGCAATATGATCCTAAGTTTTCTACCTCACCAATCTTTCATGATGATAAGGATTATGAATTCTCTGTCGACCCAGTGATACGTCCATTTTGCATCATGCTTTTATATCAATATTTATTGCATTATGGGCTGTTATTACACATTATGTCACAATACTTATGCCTATTCTCTCTTATTTTACAAGGTTTACATAAAGAGGGAGAATGCCGGCAGCTGGGATTCTGGGCTGGAAAAGGAGCAAATATTAGAGACCTATTCTGCACAGCTCCAAAAGTCCCGAAACTTCACGGAAGATGTTTTCCAAATATATAGAAAATACTGAGAGCAAGAACTTCACCAGGGTGCCACACCCTGCCCACGAGGGTGGGGGCGTGCCCTACCCACTGGGCGCGCCCCCCTACCTCGTGGGCCCCCTTGTGGCCCTCCAATGGCCATCTTCTCGGACGAAACTCTGCCGCCATGAGGAGCAACCTTTGCGGAACCAATTTAGGGCTCTGGCAGAGCTGTTCTGCCAGGGAAACTTCCCTCCCGGAGGGGGAAATCATCGCCATCGTCATCACCAATGCTTCTCTCATCGGGAGAGGGCAATCTCCATCAACATCTTCATCAGCATCATCTCATCTCAAAACCCTAGTTCATCTCTTGTATCCAATTCTTGTCTCCAAGTCCGGGATTGGTGCTAGTAGGTTGCTAGTAGTGTTAATTACTCCTTGTAGTTGATGCTAGTTGGTTTAATTGTTGGAAGATCATATGTTCAGATCCTATATGCATATTAATACCCCTCTGATTATGAACATGTTTATGCTTTTTGAGTAGTTACTTTTGTTCTTGAGGTCATGGGTGAAGTCTTGCTATTAGTAGTCATGTGAATTTGGTATTCGTTCGATATTTTGATGAGATGTATGTTGTCTCTCCTCTAGTGGTGTTATGTGAACGTCGACTACATGACACTTCATCATTGTTTGGGCCTAGAGGAAGGCATTGGGGAGTAATAAGTAGATGATGGGTTACTAGAGTGACAGAAGCTTAAACCCTAGTTTATGCGTTGCTTCGTAAGGGGCTGATTTGGATCCATATGTTTCATGCTATGGTTAGGTTTACCTTAATATTTTTGTTGTAGTTGCGGATGCTTGCAATAGAGGTTAATCATAAGTGGGATGCTTGTCCAAGTAAGGGCAGCACCCAAGCACCGGTCCACTCACATACCAAATTATCAAAGTACCGAACGCGAATCATATGAACGTGATGAAAACTAGCTTGACGATATTCCCATGTGTCCTCGGGAGCGCTTTACATCATATAAGAGTTTGTCTAGGCTTGTCCTTTGCTACAAAAGGATTGGACCATCTTGCTGCACTTTATTTACTTTTTTAGTTGGTGCTTGTTATAAATTATCCTATCACAAAACTATCTATTACCACTTATTTCAGTACTTGCAGAGAATACCTTGCTTGAAACCGCTTATCATTTCCTTCTGCTCCTCATTGGGTTCGACACTCTTACTTATCGAAAGGACTATGATAGATCCCCTATACTTGTGGGTCATCAAGACTCTTTTCTGGTGCTGTTTTCGGGGAGTGAAGCGCCTTTGGTAGGTGGAATTTGGTAAGAAAAAATTTATATAGTGTGCTGAAATTTACTGTCACTTGTTACTATGGAAAGCAATCCTCTTTGGGGCTTGTTCGGGGTATCTTCACCCCGACCAGTAGAGCAAGGAGTTGCTCCTCAACCTACTGAACCTACTAAAAATGAAAATGAAAATGAAAATGCTTGCTTTGAAGTTCCTGCGGGTATGATAGAAAAACTGCTAGCTAATCCTTTTTTAGGAGACGGAACAAAACATCCTGATGAACATCTGATATATGTGGATGAAGTTTGTGGATTATTTAAGCTTGTAGGTGTACCCGGAGATGTTGTTAATAAGAAGGTATTCCCTTTATCTTTGAGGGGAGATGCATCGACATGGTATAGGCTATGTGCTGATATGAGGTCTTGGAATTACAAACGATTGAAATTGGAATTTCATCAGAAGTTTTATCCTATGCATCTTGTTCATCGTGATCGCAGTTACATATATAATTTTTGGCCTCGCGAAGGATAAAGCATCGCTCAAGCTTGGGGGAGGCTTAAATCAATGTTACATTCATGCCCCAATCATGAGCTCTCAGGAGAAATGATTATTCAAATTTTTTATGCTCGGCTTTCTGGTAACAATCGCACCATGCTTGATACTTCTTGTGCTGGCTCTTTTATGATGAAGACTATTGAATTCAAATGGAATTTATTGGAAAGAATTAAACGCAACTCTGAAGATTGGGACCTCGACAATGGTAAGGAGTCAGGTATGACACCTAGTTTTGATTGTGTTAAATCTTTTATGGATACCGATATTTTTCGTAAATTTAGCACTAAATATGGACTTGACTCTGAGATAGTAGCTTCTTTCTGTGCATCTTTTTCTACTTATGTTGATCTCCCCAAGGATAAGTGGTTTAAATATCATCCTCCCATAGAAGTAAAAGTAGCTGCACCTATTAAAGTTGAACAAAAGACTATCACTTATAATGATCCTATTGTTCCTACTTCTTATGTTGAGAAACCACCTTTCCCTGTTACTCCCTCCGTTCCAAATTACTTGTCGTGGTTTTAGTTCAAATTTGAACTAAAACCACGACAAGTAATTTGGAACGGAGGGAGTAGGATAAAGGATCATGCTAAAGCTTCAACTGTAGTTAGTAAAAGCAATATTAAAACATATACACCTCCTGAGCAATTTAAAGTCGAACCTAATATTTCTATTGTTAAAGATCTCTTGTCTGATAATATTGATGGGCATGTTATTTATTTCTGTGACGAAACTGCTAGAATTGCTAAACCCCGTGATAAAGATAAACCTAGACATGTGGTAGGCATGCTTTTATTTCTGTTAAAATAGGAGATCCTTGTTATCATGGGTTACGTCATATGGGTGCTAGTGCTAGTGCAATACCTTATTCCTTATACCAAGAAGTTATGCATGATATTGCACCTGCTGAGATGGAAGATATTGATGTCACAATTAAACTTGCCAATAGAGATACTATTTCACCAATGGGAATTGTTAGAGATGTTGAAGTCTTGTGTGGGAAAACTAAATATCCTGCTGATTTTCTTGTTCTTGGTTCCCCACAAGATAGCTTTTGCCCCATTATATTTGGTAGAGCCTTCTTAAACACTGTTAATGCTACCATAGATTGCAAAAGAGATGTTGTTACTGTCGGTTTAGATGATATGACTCATGAATTTAATTTTTCTAAATTTAGTAGACAACACCGTGAAGAAGAATTACCTAGTAAGGATGAAATTATTAGTCTTGCATCTATTACCGTACCTCCTAGTGATCCTTTAGAACAATATTTGCTAGACCATGAAAATGACATGTTTATGAATGAAAGAAGGGAATTAGATGACGTATTCTTTAAACAGGAACCTATTCTAAAAAACAATTTACCTGTTGAAATCCTAGGGGATCCTCCTCCACCCAAGGGTGATCCCGTGTTTGAGCTTAAACCGTTACCTGATACTCTTAAATATGCTTATCTAGATGAGAAAAAGATATATCCTATCATTATTAGTGCTAACCTTTCACTACTAGGGAAAAGGCTAGCAGCAGCGCGGGTTTTAGACCTATTAGTAGCGCGGGGTGGTGCGCTACTGATAAGGCGCTACAGCTAACGAATAGCAGTAGCGTGCCTCCACCCACGCTACGGCTAAATCGACTTAGTAGCAGCGAGTTCCAGGAGGAGCGCTGCTGGTAATTAGTAGTAGCGCTTCTCTCTGCCCGCGCTGCTACTATTATTTTGTATTTTATTTCTTTTTTATTTCATGTTGTATTCGTACACCTTTACACAAATTTTCATACAACAGGAATTTACAAATTGTTTTTACATCATAATGACTTATTACATCACGGGGTGAAAGAACCGTGTGGACTAGTTTCAAGTGGACGGACATCCACTTGAAACTAATCCACGGTTCTTTCACCCAATGATATAATAAATATCATCATCATCATCATCATATCATTAATAACTTATCATCATCATCATATCATTGGTCACTAGTCGTAATCACAAGTACTCCTCACATCTTCAACTCTAACACATTGTATAACATAATAAACATATTGTACCTCATAGGACCTACCACATTCTCTTAGGACCTACTATATTCTCTAAGGTAAAATAGCAAAAAAACAAGATAGCCCCTCGCTCTCCATTATGGAGAATGCAGATTATCCTATCTCCAATTCTTGCCTTTCACTTAATGTTGCTTCCAAGAACCTCCTTACGAATGTCCAAACATTTTTTCCACTCTTTGATTAGCATGTGTTCACCGGTTTCAGAAATTCGATATGCACAGGTGAGATCCGTAGGATGACCTGGCTGTAGGTTCAGAACTTCAAGGCGACCATTGTAATACATCAGATGAGGCACACAATCCATCGGGATTTTCTGTTGAAAAACATAGTAATAACTTCATAGTTAGCAATGATGTACTAGTTTTAGAAGTATGCAAAAGATGCACGGATGTGGTAATAGTAAAATATCTTACCAGGGTATCTCCATAGAAGTTATCGTGGTTCAACACGTGCACTAGTGGCATGTATTCACCATAATTTGGAGGAGTTCGATAATAGGTATTGTAATTCTCAAAAGAAGTACAATAAGCAATCAGATGATTTCTCTCCTTATAAGTTAATTTGGAGCCATCAGTGTAGTGGGTTTTGTCTACCATCTTCTGCACATTCTTTGAAGATTCAAAATAAGCTGTCAATGGAAATAAGCTGTCAACTATTTTGAAATAAACAATATAAATTAGTTAATAACTATGTTTGAGAAACTCACATTGCAGTAGAATCGGAAGCGTATCAACAAGGACCCAAATGTCCATATTGTCTTGCTCGATGTTAGGATCACCAAGATCCATGCTGACAATCATACCCTCATAAAAACCATACATTTTGCAAAGTGCTTCCCAATTTTGGCAACCAAAATGGGTTACGCTCTGAGAATTGTATAGATTTACTTCAAAATCGATATCATGATGGGTACTTAGGTGTATTTTCTTTGTTTGAAAATTTTCATGGTCTTCAAAACCCATCCTCTCCAAGACATAGTGTCTTGCATGGCATGGGATAAGCTAGTCGAATTGTAAAAGATGAAAATTAGACGTTGAAATAGTTGAAGTCATGCTTAATTACGAAAAAAACACTTGTCGTTGTTGCGTACCATTTCAACATCGAAGGTCTCCTCGAGCTTAATGCTGAAGCGCCGATCTTCATCCAGTTGAACGAACCTGTCGCACATACCTCGATCATCATGGCACCAACTGCACTCCCTCGGGAGACTGTCGTTGTCCGAGTACGTCATATCCTACGTTCATAATTCAAAGATTAAACTTGTACATATTCTAGCACAAGTCATGCCAGAATTCACGGAAAAATCCGGCATGACCTTTGCTAAAAGAGGACATATCGAGCGCCTGAAATTTGCCGGAACGGAAATTAATCAACACTCCGGCAAAACATAGGCCACTTGGAGGTGTAACCAAAATATGAAATAATTGCTTAAACTAAAAAATAACACCAAATATGGCATGTTCAATTAGTTCTATTAATTCAACTAGTTCTATTAATTCAACTAGTTCTTACTAAATATAAACTTAGTATAAAAAGAAAAAACTAGTTCTTTCTAAAATGAAGTAGTTCAACTAGTTATTAATTTACTTACTATACTAGTTCAACTAAAATTTAACTAGTTCAACTAAAACTAAACTAGTTCTATTAATTCAACTAGTTCTTACTAAATATAAACTTACTATAAATAGAAAGAAACTAGCACATCTACTACTACTAATTAACATCTAACTACTACATCTACTACTAATTAACATGTACTACTGCTAATTATACAACTAGTTTACCATCACTACTAGTAATTAATATCCACTACTTCTAAAAATCATTATCTATGAACCCTAAATTAACATCTACTACTACTAAAATCATCTACTAACTAAGCAAAGAGAGAGGGGGTTGGGGAGGGGTGGGGGGCTTACAGAGGGAGAGACG
>NC_041390.1:364856050-364872595 GCF_002162155.2 Triticum dicoccoides | reverse complement strand
GGTAGTGAGGTTGAGGGCGAGCGGCGGCGGCGGCGGTGAGGGCGCAGGCGCGCTCGGGCTCGGGCGGCGGCGACAGGGAGTAGGGGAACAGGCCGGTGGGGGGGGGGGAAAGGAGGACTTAGCGAAATTTTGATGCGGGGGGTGGTTAACTCGAACTAGCACTAGCGCACGGACAGAAAACACGCTATAGCTAACTTATCTACAGTGCATTTTAGGGAAAACCGCTACTGCTAATGGAAGCAATTATTTCTTTTGTTTAGTAAAAACATCAAAAATATACATTGGTCATCATTGATCTGTTTGTGTATAATCTAAATAGTCAACATGAATCCTCACTGTACCTGTATAGGTACAGGTGAGGATTCATATTGCAACCACAAATCATACTCATATAGTTCAATGAAGACCAAGTGCTCGAGATAGGTTGAGAAGCAACATATTTAAGGTGGTAAACACCTTGTTCGCTTAGCAGTATGGGACTAAACTTAATTAGTTGCGGTCATACTTAGCAGCAGCGAGTTTTGAGCAAAACTGCTGCTACTAATTTCTTCAGCAGTAGCGCATCCACGGGAAGGGCGCTACTACTATATCTAGCCTGGAGGCAACACCGTGGCAATTATAGTAGTAGCGCTCTTTTCACCTAGAGCGCTACTGCTACTCAGTCATCAGCAGCGCTCTTTTCTAAAGCTCGTTGCTGCTAACTAGCAGTAGCGTCTATTTTTATACCGTGCTGCTGCTAAGATTCTGTTTATAAGGTTTTCCCTAGTAGTGTTTTAGAACATGAAGAAGAGAGATTATTGAAAACTCTGAAGAAGCACCGTTCTGCTATTGGGTATACTCTTGATGATCGTAAGGGCATTAGTCCCACTCTATGTCAACATAAAATTAATTTGGAAGAAGATGCTAAACCAGTTCGTGATCATCAATGCCGGCTGAATCCTAAAATGAAAGAAGTGGTAAGAAAGGAGATACTAAAGCTCCTTGAGGCAGGTATAATTTATCCCGTTGCTGATAGTCAGTGGGTAAGCCCTGTCCATTGTGTCCCTAAGAAGGGAGGTATTACTGTTGTTCCTAATGATAAAGATGAATTGATTCCTCAAAGAATTACTACAGGTTATAGGATGGTAATTGATTTCCGCAAATTAAATAAGGCTACTAAAAAAGATCATTACCCTTACCTTTTATCGATCAAATGCTAGAAAGATTGTCCAAACATACACACTTTTGCTTTCTAGATGGTTATTCTGGTTTCTCTCAAATACCTGTGTCAGCCAAAGATCAATCAAAGACTACTTTTACATGCCCTTTTGGTACTTTTTCTTATAGACGTATGCCTTTTGGTTTATGAAATTCACCTGCTACCTTTCAAAGATGCATGATGGCTATATTCTCTGACTTTTGTGAAAAGATTTGTGAGGTTTTCTTGGACGACTTTTCTGTCTATGGATCTTCTTTGATGATTGCTTGAGCAACCTTGATCGAGTTTTGCAGAGATGTGAAGAAACTAATCTTGTCTTAAATTGGGAAAAGTGCCACTTTATGGTTAATGAAGGTATTGTCTTGGGGCATAAAGTTTCTGAAAGAGCTATCGAAGTTGATAAAGCCAAGGTTGATGCTATTGAAAAGATGCCATGTCCCAAGGACATCAAAGGTATAAGAAGTTTCCTTGGTCATGCCAGTTTTTATAGGAGGTTCATTAAGGACTTCTCAAAAATTGCTCAGCCTCTGACTAATTTATTACAAAAAGATATACCATTTGTTTTTTATGATGATTGCGTAGAAGCATATGAAATACTTAAGAAAGCATTGATTTCTGCACCTATTGTCCAGCCACCTGATTGGAATTTACCCTTTGAAATAATGTGTGATGCTAGTGATTATGCTGTAGGTGTTGTTCTAAGACAAAGAGTTGATAAGAAACTAAATTTTATTCAATATGCTAGTAAAACCGTTGACAATGCTCAAAGAAATTATGCTTCCACTGAAAAAGAATTCTTAGCAGTTGTATTTGCTTGTGATAAGTTCAGACCTTATATTGTTAATTCCAAAGTAATTATTCACACCGATCATGCTACTATTAAATATCTCATGGAAAAGAAAGATGCTAAACCTAGACTTATTAGATGGTTTCTCTTGCTACAAGAATTTGATTTGCATATTGTTGATAGAAAAGGAGCTGAGAACCCCATTGTAAACAACTTGTCTAGGTTAGAAAATGTGCTTGATTACCCACTACCTATTGATCATAGCTTTCCTGATGAGCAATTAAATGCCATAAATGCTTCTCATACTGCTCCATGGTATGCTGATTATGCTAATTACATTGTTGCTAAGTTAATACCACCTAGTTTCACATGCCAGCAAAAGAAAAAGTTCTTCTCTGATTTGAGGCATTACTTTTGGGATGACCCACATCTTTATAAAGAAGGAGTAGATGGTGTTATTAGACGTTGTGTACCTGAGCATGAACAGGAACAGATCCTACGCAAGTGTCACTCCGAAGCTTATGGAGGACACCATGCTGGAGATAGAACTACACATAAGGTACTGCAATCTGGTTTTTATTGGCCTACTCTCTTCAAGGATGCCCATAAGTTTGTGTTATCTTGTGATGAATGTCAAAGAATTGGTAATATTAGTAGACGTCAAGAAATGCCTATGAACTATTCACTCGTTATTGACCCATTTGATGTTTGGGGCTTTGACTATATGGGACCTTTTCCTTCCTCTAATGGATATACACATATTTTAGTTGTTGTTGATTACGTTACTAAGTGGGTAGAAGCTATTCCAACTAGTAGTGCTGATCATAATACTTCTATTAAAATGCTTAAAGAAGTTATTTTTCCAAGATTTGGAGTCGCTAGATATTTAATGACTGATGGTGGTTCACATTTTATTCATGGTGCTTTCCGTAAAATGCTTGCTAGATATGATGTTAATCATAGAATTGCATCTCCTTATCACCCCCAGTCTCGTGGGCAAGTACAATTGAGTAATAGAGAACTCAAATTAATTTTTCAAAAGACTGTTAATAGGTCTAGAAAGAATTGGACCAAGAAACTAGATGATGCATTATGGGCCTATAGAACTGCATATAAAAATCCTATGGGTATGTCTCCGTATAAAATGGTCTATGGAAAAGCATGTCACTTACATCTCGAACTAGAACACAAGGCTTACTGGGCTATTAAAGAACTTAATTATGATTTTAAACTTGCCGGTGAGAAGAGGTTATTTGATATTAGCTCACTTGATGAATGGAGAACCCAAGCCTACGAAAATGCCAAGTTATTTAAAGAAAAAGTTAAAAGATGGCATGACAAAAGGATACAAAAGCGTGAGTTTAATGTAGGTGATTATGTATTGCTACACAACTCTCGTTTAAGATTTTTTGTAGGAAAACTTCTCTCTAAATGGGAAGGTCCTTACGTTATCGAGGAGGTCTACCGTTCCGGTGCCATAAAAATCAACAACTTCGAAGGCACAAATCTGAAGGTGGTGAACGGTCAAAGAATCAAACATTATATCTCAGGTAATCCCATAAATATTGAAACCAATGTTATTGAAACCGTAACCCCGGAGGAATACATAAGGGACACTTTCCGGAATGTTTCAGACTCCGAAAAGGAATAGGTTTTTAAGGCAATATTTCTCCGTTTTGGAATATTTAGAAAATAGAAAAATAAGAAGCAGCCCAGGAAGGACACGAGGGCTCCACGAGGGTGGAGGGCGCCCCCCGCTACCTCTTGGGCACCTCGTGTGCTCTCCGGACACCGTTTTCGTACACGACACATATTTTGGTCGATAAAAATTCATTATATAACCTCCCCGGGGTTTTGACTCCTGTATCACGCAAAAATCTCCTGTCTTTGTTTTGAGCTGTTTTCTGTCAGGGTTGTCAAGGCCAGGCACTATGTCATCTCCCTCCTCCTCCAACCATGAGGGCAATGAGGCTTGGCTAATGAAGATAGAGCTGAAGAGAGAAGAACCCATGGAGATCAACAAGGATGAAGGGATCAAGAAGGCCATGGAGGACCAAGTTCCGGCAACAGAAGACACCCATCAACTTAATCAGGATCTTCTTACCCCAACAGAAATCAAAGCTTTCAAGGTGATTGAGTTGGCTCGTATAGAAAATAAGTATCTCACACGTGAAAATATTTTGTTGAAGGAGCACATCATCGCACTCAAGGGCATTATCCGCAAGTTAGAAGACCTCCTACGCTCAATTTGCGACTATCCATCATCAACATCCCCACCTTCTTCACCAACCAAGAAGAATTGAGTATCTGGTATGGGCACTCCACTTGGCAACTGCCAAGCTTGGGGGAGTGCCCCGGTATCGTATCACCATCACTTTTATCTTTACCGTTTTCTTAGTTCAATCATTTTGGTAATATCTTGATCTAGTAGAATAAAAGTTCTTAGTATGATCTAGTCATGAGTTTTGCTTTATTATCCTTCTATGTAATCGAGTCCGTGAGCTATATAATAAAGATTAGTGTTGAGTCAAGGGCTTGATTATTTTTCCATGATCCTAAGTGAATAAAAGAAAAGAGAAAGAAATAAAAAGAAACAAAGAGATCATGTGAGTCTTATGGAGAGTAATGAGCTCACATAGAAAGAGTATGATGAATAAAAGTTGTTGAGGGTTGACAAACATAGTTTTGGTCATCCTTGCAATTAATAGGAAGTAATAAAGAAAGAGAGGTCTTCACATATAAATATACTATCTTGGACATCTTTTATGATTGTGAGCACTCATTAAAATATGACATGCTAAAGAGTTGACACTGGACAAGGAAGACAACGTAATGGGTTATGTTTCCTTACATCTGAGATGAATTATATTGTCTTGGATCTTCCAACGTGATGAGCTTGCCTTTCCCTTCATGCTAGCCAAATTCATTACACCAAGTAGAGATACTACTTGTGCTTCCAAATATCCTTAAGAGTAAGTTGATCCTTCAAGATCTACCTATGGATTGAATAAGATCCTTCAAGTAAGTTGTTATCGGTGCAAAGCAATAAAAATTGCTCTTTAAATATGTATGATCGATTGGTGTTGAGGAAATAAGCTTTATACGACGTGTGATATGGAAGTAATAAAAGTGACAGACTGCATAATAAAGGTCCATATCACAAGTGGCAATATAAAGTGATGTTCTTTCGCATTAAGATTTTGTGCATCCAACCATACAAGCGAATGGCAACCTCTGCTTTCCTCTGCAAAGGGCCTATCTTTTACTTTTATCTCCTACAGTGCATAAGAGTCATGGTGATCTTCACCCTTCCTTTTTGCATTTTATCCTTTGGCAAGCACAATATGTTGGAAAGATCCTAGTATATATGGCTAATTGTATGTGAGTTTTCATGAACTATTACTGTTGACATTACCCTTGAGGTAAAACGTTGGGAGGCAAAGCTATAAGCCCCTATCTTTCTCTATGTCCGATTAAAACTCAATACCCATAAGTATTGCGTGAATGTCAGCAATTGTGAAAGATTAGATGATAGTTGAGTATGTGGACTTGTTGAAAAGCTCTTATACATTGACTATTTCTGATGTTATGATAAATTGCAATTATTTCAATGACTGAGATTGTAGTTTGTTAGTTTTCAATGAAGTTTATGATTCATACTTGATATTGTGATTGAATTATTACTCTAGCATAAGAGATTATATGACAAGAATTATATAAGTTGTTGTTCTAAGAATGATCTTGATGCCCTCTATCGACACCTCTATCTCTAAACATGTGGACATATTTTTCGATTTTGGCTTTTCGCTTGAGGACAAGCAAGGTCTAAGCTTGTGGGAGTTGATATGTCCATTTTGCATCATGCTTTTATATCAATATTTAATGCATTATGGGCTGTTATTACACATTATGTCACAATAATTATGCCTATTCTCTCTTATTTTACAAGGTTTACATAAAAAGGGAGAATGCCGGTAGCTGGGATTCTGGGCTGGAAAAGGAGCAAATATTAGAGACCTATTCTACATAGCTCCAAAAGTCCTGAAACTTCACGGAAGATATTTTCAAAATATATAAAAAATACTCAGAGCAAGAACTTCACCAGGGGGCCACACCCTGCCCATGAGGGTGGGGGGCGCGCCCTACCCCCCTGGGCGCGCCCCCTACCTCATGGGCCCCCTGGTGGCCCTCCAGTGGCCATCTTATGCTATATGGAGTCTTTCGATGGGAAAAAATCATAAGCCATCTTCTCGGACGAAACTCCGCCACCACGAGGCGGAACCTTGGCAGAACCACTCTAGGGCTCTAGCGGAGCTGTTCTACCGGGGAAATTTCCCTCCCGGAGGGGGGAATCATCGCCATCGTCATCACCAACGCTCCTCTCATCGGGAGAGGGCAATCTCCATCAACATATTCATCAGCACCATCTCATCTCAAAACCCTAGTTCATTTCTTGTATCCAATTCTTGTCTCCAAGTCTGGTATTTGTGCTAGTAAGTTGCTAGTAGTGTTAATTATTCCTTGTAGTTGGTGCTAGTTGGTTTAATTGTTGGAAGATCATACGTTCAGATCCTATATGCATATTAATACCCCTCTGATTATGAACATGTTTATGCTTTGTGAGTAGTTACTTTTGTTCCTGAGGACATGGGAGAAGTCTTGCTATTAGTAGTCATGTGAATTTGGTATTCGTTCGATATTTTGATGAGATGTATGTTGTCTCTCCTCTAGCGCTATTATGTGAACGTCGACTACATGAAACTTCACCATTGTTTGGGCCTAGAGGAAGGCATTGGGGAGTAATAAGTAGATGATGGGTTGCTACAGTGACAGAAGCTTAAACCCTAGTTTATGCTTTGCTTCGTAAGGGGCTGATTTGGATCCATATGGTTCATGCTATGGTTAGGTTTACCTTAATACTTTTGTTGTAGTTGCGGATGCTTGCAATATAGGTTAATCATAAGTGGGATGCTTGTCCAAGTAAGGGCAGCACCTAAGCACCGGTCCACTCACATACCAAATTATCAAAGTACCGAACGCGAATCATATGAACATGATGAAAACTAGCTTGACGATATTCCCATGTGTCCTCGGGAGCGCTTTACATCATATAAGAGTTTGTCTAGGCTTGTCCTTTTCTACAAAAGGATTGGGCCATCTTGCTGCACTTTATTTACTTTTGTTACTTGTTGCTCGTTACAAATTATCCTATCACAAAACTATCTGTTACCACTTATTTCAGTACTTGCAGAGAATACCCTGCTGGAAACCGCTTATCATTTCCTTCTGCTCCTCGTTGGGTTCGACACTCTTACTTACTGAAAGGACTACGATAGATCCCCTATACTTGTGGGTCATCACCCATCGTTAATTACTTTGGTTGAATATGGTCCTTTCCATGGTTATGAAACTGAAACTGTTGTGGCACATCTTACTAAGTTGAATGACATAGCCACCCGTTTTACTCATGATGAGAAAACTCGCTATTACTATATTCTGAAATTATTTCCGCTCTCATTAAAGGGTGATGCTAAAGCTTGGTACAATACTCTTGTTCCTTGTTGTGTGCGTAGTCCCCAGGATATGATTTATTACTTCTCTAAAAAATATTTCCATGCTCATAAGAAACAAGGTGCCTTACAGGAAATATTTAATTTTGTGCAAATTGAAGAAGAGAGTCCCCTACAAGCTTTGGGGGAGGCTTTGCCAATTACTTAATGCTTGGCATGATCATCCTCTTAAGAAAAATGAAATACTCCCCCCCGGTTCATTATATAAGGTGTATTTGTTTTTTGATAAAAATCCATCATATAAGGTGCATTTGTTCTAATTTCTCATAATTCCGATCTTGTCCCTCTGAAAAAAGGAAAGAATTCCTCCCCTGATTGCATGTATCTCTTCTTATACAGAAAAAACAGGAAACTATCTCTCCCTCGATTGCCTGTATCCTTTCCTAGCCTAAATGATTCACTTACGTCTAATCCACGAATTAGACAAGGGTAGTTTCGGCCTAAATTGTCTATAATTATGTGCCTTGGTCACCGTGCTGAAAATAACACACCTAACACAAAGGAATGGAGGGAGTACTAGATATCTTCTATCATGGACTAACTGATGCTTCTAGGGACTTCCTAGATAGTTGTGCTGGTTGTGTTTTCAGGGAAGGAACTGTTGGGCAAGCTGAAGAATTATTGAATAACATATCACTACAAGAAATATGTCAACTTGTGACCTTTTGTCAGGGACACTGGAAGAATTGATCATAAATCTACGACCATTTGAGACCAATTGGTCAAAAGTAGTTTGGGGGGCTCCAAACCTTAAACTATAACGACCATTTTGGTCGAAAAGGTTGTAATTTCCTTACACGAAATGGTGATGAAGCAGACAACACTGGTCTGTTGTCTTATTTCTAGCTGATCACGACCAATATAGATGGTCATAACCTTTGAAATTGTGGTGGTTTTCTATGACTAGGCACCACCTTATCAGTTTTCCCTATGTGTCATGTCCATGTGTCAATTTTTACCCTAGGTTGTGAAGCAACCTATATTTCTGTCATTCCCAAAATTCCCAAAAAATTGGGCATTCTTTACTATCCAAATCATTGCCTCATGACAATATTCAACTCCATTTGCCTGGTAAATCTTTCTCGGCAATTTTCCAAAGTTTTGTTCAGCTCGAACTGTTGTGAAGGAAGTACTGGCTAGGAATATCCCAATGAGCTGAATTTTTGCCACATCTTCTATATTCCGAAATCATAGCTATCCACAAAAATTGAGCCCCATCTAACAATACATGTGAGCTCAGCATCCAATCTTTGTTTCTACTAATATTTTTAGTTTGTGAAGCAACTATATCTTATGTTAATTTATAATTGCTAAAAATTTACCATGACATGACCCTGCCCATAGAACCTCCCTCCCCCAAATTTTAGCTCATTTATTCTAGCCAATTTCCCTCAGCATTTTTCCCAATTTTATGTTGAGTGGAGAGCATTGTGAAGGAAGTACCATTTTTATTTATCCAAATGGTATGAAAATTTTAAAGTGCCTTCATATGCCCAAATTATCCTCCTCCTCCAAATTTCAGATCAATCAATGCAATGAGTCTAGCTTCAACATTCATAATTCTATCCAGTGTGGTACGTTGCAAAGCAAGTAACACCTAGGATCCTCCATTTGAGATGAAAATTTTCCAAGATAGTGTCCTTAGTAGATGATCATCCTCAGCCAAAACTCGGGCCCATTGGCCATGTGCATTTCCCATACCGCTAATTAACTACTTGGCTGCTAAATCATGTTTGAGAATAGTTCGGTCTCCTCGTTAGACTCTTCTGTTGTCATTTTCTTCCTAGCACCTACCTGGGGAGTTCCCAACCCACTAGACATGCCTATGCCATCCAGAATGCAGGGCAATGCCACGGTCACGCGGCGGTCATGCAAGTTTACGCGCTCTGGATTTGGGGCCCTCGACCACCGTCCAAACCTCGACGTATCTCCACCAAACCATATATTTCTGACTAAATATATACTTATGTATCTAGAAATGATTTTTGGAAAAAAATAAAGAGCAAACTATGAGGCAGCTGCAGTTCAAATTCGACCCGTTTCCTACAGAATCAACGGAAATTTGTCTTTTTCACCAGAGGTGTATAAATATTTTTGATGACCAACCATTTTTTAATTGTACATTAAATATGGCCTAATATATTATAAAAATGACCTGGTCCCATTTTGCAACAAATATATGGTAGGTCCTTCACAAAAAAACTCATTTTGGGCACTCGAAAAATAGAAAATGAATTTTTCGTCCAAAGAAAATGAAAACTTCCTTAGGAAACATTGTTTGGCATTCCAAGATGCATCCTTGTGCACAATATTAGATCATCTGAACAAACTATACCATGAATGTGGCCATAAGATAGATCATTTGGCTTAAAAGCCATGAATCCTCACCCAAGATACCTCTTTTTGTGAACACTTTTTTAAAATAATTGCCGTATTACTAGTTTATTATTTTTCCTGGTTACTTGGTCACATGTAATGACACAATCTGAATGTTTTCCAATTTTTTGATTTTTTTTGAATTTTTTATGCCCGTTTCAAAATGCGGTCAAAATGGCGGGCATGACCGCTCCTAGCTAGTGGTTGAATCTTGGAAAACTTTTGATGTTTCTCTGATTAAATAGATACTTACATACCTAGAAATGATATTTGAAAAAAATAAAGAGCAAACTACGAGGGAGCTGCAGTTCAAATTTGACCCGCTTCCAACTAAATCAGTGGAAATTTGTCTTTTCACCAGAGGTGGGTCGAAACTTTTGACACCCAACTATTTGACCAATTGTGCATTACATATGTTCTCATATTTTATAAAATTGATTTGATCCAATTTTGCAACAAATATATGGTAGATCCTTCACAAAAAAACTCATTTTGGGCATTCAAAAAATAGAAAATGAATTTTCCGTCCAAAGAAAATGAAAACTCCCTTAGGCAACATTGTTTGCCATTCCAGGATGAACCCTTGTGCATATCATGATACCATTTTAACAAACTATGCCATGAAAAGTGGCTATAAGATTGATCATTTGACTTGAAAGCCATGAACATGATAGCTCTTTCTTGAGAACACTTTTTTAAAATAATTGTCGTACTACAAGTTTATTATTTTCCTGGTAACTTGGTCACATGTAATGATACAATGCGAAGGTTTTCCAATTTTTTATTTTTTTTAAATTTTTATGCCCGTTTCAAAATGCGATCAAAATAGCGGGCATGACCGTTCTTAGCTAGTGGTTGAATCTTGGAAAACTTTTGATGTTTCTCTAATTAAATAGATACTTACGTACCTAGAAATGATTTTTGAAAAAAATAAAGAGCAAACTACGAGGTAGCTACAGTTCAAATTTGACCCGCTTCCAACTAAATTAGCGGAAATTTGTCTTTTTCACTAGAGGGGGGTCGAAACTTTTGACACCCAACTATTTGGTCAATTGTGCATTAAATATGTCCTCATATTTATAAAATTGATTTGATCCAATTTTGCAACAAATATATGGTAGATCCTTCACAAAAAAACTCATTTTGGGCATTCAAAAACTAGAAAATGATTTTTTTGTCCGAAGAAAGTGAAAAATCCCTTAGGCAACATTGTTTGCCATTCCAAGATGCACCCTTGTGCATAATATGATATCATTTTAACAAACTATGCCTTGAATGTGGCTATAAGATTGATCATTTGACTTGAAAGCCATGAATCTTCACACATGATAGCTCTTTTTTGAGAACACTTTTTTGAGAACACAATGCGAAGGTTTCCAATTTTTTGATTTTTTTGAATTTTTTATGCCCATTTCAAAATGCAGTCAAAACTGCGGGCATGACCGTTCCGAGCTAGTGGTTGAATCTTGGAAAACTTTTGATGTTTCTCTCATTAAATAGATACTTACGTACCTAGAATTGACTTTTGAAAAAAATAAAGAGCAAACTACGAGGTAGATGAAGTTCAAATTTGACCCGCTTCCAGGTGAATTGGCAGAAATTTTTCTTTTTCATGAGAGGTGTATAAAAACTTTTGACACCCAACCATTTGGTCAATTATGCATTAAATATTTCCTAGTATTTTAGAAAATTGATTTGGTCCAATTTTGCAACAATTATTTGGTAGGTTCTTCACAAAAAACTCATTTTGGGCACTCCAAAAATGGAAAATTGATTTTTTGTTATTTGAGGAATAGGACTACTAATTATTTGGAAACTTAACAAACATTGTCATAAAAAGAGAAGGAAACTTACCACCGGGCGTCGTGGTGCTGCGTTGCAGCTCACACTGCAATGGAGCTTTGCCGGGCGCCGTGGTGCTGCATTGGTAGCACGTATTGTTAATCAATTACAAGCATTTTAGATGGTCATAAAGTCATCAAAGTGTGCACTTTGTTCTGATTGGTCTATGGGCATGTCACGCGGATCAAGCATTGGAGACCGTCGGATACTACCAGATCCAATGGCCCACACCCCTCACCCTCACCCTCTCGCCCACCCACACCCACCCGGTAGTAGCTCCCCTCATGAACACCACATGCGGTTGAGTGCACTGACATGTGGGCCTAATTCCTCGCGGGCCCACCTATCAGTGGCCAAATGCCACCCTCTCCCTCGCACACCACTCACCCACTGCACACCACTCCTCCCCTCTATAACGCCCATGATGCGGCTATATCTCCCACGTGTCGAAGCACGACTTAGAGGCATAACCGCATTGTAAGCAATGTCGCAAGTGGGGTAATCTTCACACAACCCGTGTAATGAATAAGGAAAATAGGTACATAGTTGGCTTACACTCGCCACTTCACACAATACATGAATAAAGCATTACAACATACAGATACAATCAAGGTCCGACTATGGAACCAAAATAAGGAAGACCATCCCTAATGCTATAGATCCCCGATCGCCCCAACTCGGCTCCACTACTGATCAACTGGAAACGGAAACAACATAACGAACACGATCTTCATCGAGCTCCTCCTTGAGCTCGGTTGCGTCACCTGCATGGTATCATCGGCACTTGCAAACTAGGTTTGGAAGTAATCTGTGAGTCACGGGGACTCAGCAATCTCGCACCCTCGCGATCAAGACTATTTAAGCTTATAGGTAGGGTAAAGGTATGAGGTGGAGCTGCAGCAAGCGCTAGCTTATATGGTGGCTTACATACGCAAATGAGAGAGAGAAGAGAGAGGCAAGGCACGGTCGTGAAACTATGATCAAGAAGTGATCCTAGAACAACCTACGTTCAAGCATAACTCCAACACCGTGTTCACTTCCTGGACCCCGCCGAGAAGAGACCATCACAGCTACACACGCGGTTGATGCATTTTAATTAAGTTAAGCTTCAGGTTATCTACAACCGGACATTAACAAATTCCCATCTGCCCATAACCGCGGGCACGGCTTTCGAAAGATCAAATCCCTATAGGGGTGTCCCAACTTAGCCCATCACAAGCTCTCACGGTCAACGAAGGATATTCCTTCTCCCAGGAAGACCCGACCAGGCTCGGAATCCCGGTTACAAGACATTTCAACAATGGTAAAACAAGTCCAGCAAAGCCGCCCGAATGTGCTGACAAATCCCGATAGGAGCTGCACATATCTCGTTCTCAGGGCACACTTAGATGAGACATCCTACGAGTAAAACCAACCCTCAAGTTGCTCCGAGGTGGCCCCGCGGTCTATTCGGTTCGGACCAACACTCAGAGGAGTACTGGCCCGGGGGGCTTAAAATAAAAATGACCCTCCGGCTGGCCGACCCAAGGTAAAAAGAGGCTAGGTGGCAAATGGTAAAACCAAGGTTGGGCCTTGCTGCAGGAGTTTTATTCAAGGCGAACTTTTAAGGGGTTCCCATTATAACCCAACCGCGTAAGGAACGCAAAATCAAGGAACATAACACCGGTATGACGGAAACTAGGGCGGCAAGAGTGGAACGAAACACCAGGCATAAGGCCGAGACTTCCACCCTTTACCAAGTATATAGATGCATTTATTAAATAAGAGATATTGTGATATCCCAACAAATATCCATGTTCCAACAAGGAACAAACTCCAATCTTCACGTGCAACTAACAATGCTATAAGAGGGGCTGATCAAAGCGGTAACATAGCCAAACAATGGTTTGCTAGGACAAGGTGGGTTAGAGGCTTGACATGGCAAGATGGGAGGCATGATAAGCAAGTGGTAGGTATCGTAGCATAGGCATAGCAATAGAGCGAGCATCTAGCAAGCAAAGATAGAAGTGATTTCGAGGGTATGGTCATCTTGCCTGAGATCCCGATAGGAAGAAGAACGAGTCCATGAAGAAGACAAACAGACGTAGTTGAATGAATCCTCACAAACGCGACGTTATCGGAACCAACCCAAAGAAGCAATACCGGAAAGAAGCACACAACATAGTAAACAACCATCACATAATCATGGCATGATGCACAACCAAGTATGACGCTTGTCCGGTTTAAAGATACATGGCATGAAAAAATGCACAAGCAATCCTACAAATTAAATGGAGCTCAATATGCAACGAGTTGCATATTGACGGAACACCACATGACTTATTTAGTTCTCTCTTGTTTAGGTACCCAACAATATTAAATGTTGATTAACATGGCAAGAGGGTGAAGCAAAATAAAACTACCTAACTAGGCAATTTTAAATGAGGCCGGAACAACAAACAACAAGTCCGGAAACTCCTCATGTGCATATTTTAGGTTTTGGTACTGTTGTACCCTAAACCATATTTTATAGTTGTTAAACATGCAAAGCAATGTCAATATGTTAAACTAGGCATTTTTCCACCCCATTTACATATAAAGTTTATTAAATTCCGAGTTACGATTATTTAGTTATGAGTAAAGCATTTTAGCATGGCAAGGGCAAAATTTAAACAAACAACATTTTAAGCATTTTAAACATAGATGAAAATGGCAAATTATTAATCTACACAAAATTGTAAGCAAGTTTCATATATTAAGTTTTTACATGTGATGCTTAGTTTGTGAGTTAAAATATGCATGAAGTTCAAGGGTGTTTCTACAAAACCGACGTTCTCTGGGAAAATAGGAAAACGGTCTATGTAAAAAAACACGATATGGGCCGGATCTGGTTGGCCCATGAGTAACAGGCGTTGGGCGAAGGCATCTCACCATGGGCCAAGGCCCAGTCAAGGCAGCCGGCCGGCTTGGGCTGGCGGAGGCTTGGTGCGCTCGGCCTCGGTCCACAGGCGAAGGGAAGGCGGCCCGGGCATGTAGTGGATCTGGCGATTGACTCGATCGAGTCAATGTGGTCGAGCGAGGGAGCTGGCGTCCTCGCTGGAACGCTCGACGCGGCTCGAAGCAGAGGTAAGAAACGGCAGGCGGCGGCAGACAGGGACCTTGGCAGCAGCGGCAGCTTGGCTCCGGCGAGAAGGCAGGCGCGGGGAGCGGGAAACGGCAAGGATGGGCGGATCCAAAGTGGAGGTGATGGAACCGGGGCGGTGGTGGCGGTGGTTGCAGGGAGACAGCGGCGAGGAGAAGGACTTCGGCGAGAGGCCGACATGGCTGCAGTCCCTGCAGGCAGCGGGGTGCAGGGGTGCTCGTTTCCTTTGCGGGCTCGAGGAGGTCGCTGGAAGAAAGGGGTCGAGCTCCTCTGTCCGGTGCAGAAACAAGAGGGCCGATGCTGACGGGGACCCAGGGCGGCGCGGCTGATCTGAGGCACGGGCACGGGTCCTAGGGCAGAGGCCACGTCCGTCGGATCCCTGGTGGCGACTCGCGGCTTGGGGCTTGCGGCGGAGCTCCTGTGGCACTTCATGGCGATGGATCAAAGAAAAAGTTCCTGAGAGAGAGAGGGGAGATGTGAGACGAGAGAGAAAGAGAAGGAGGAGGGGACAGGAGCAGGAATATCGGGACTCATCTCCGGAAAGGGGTCGGGGGCTGGATGGATCTCAGAGGAGCCGGGGTTTGCTCGATGGAGGATTCGAGGGAGAGTGGGTGGCAGCTGGAGGTTGGGCAGCGCGGATCCCCACGAAGATAGTGGCGGCGGTGGACACGGAATGGGTGGGACAAGATTCCTAATTTCTAGGGTTGCCCACTATTTATATTGCAAAGGGATTAGGGTAGAGGCTATCTCGTCCTTCCGATCGCAATCAGACGCTCGCGAATAAAATAGTTAGGGAGTCCAAATAAGAAAACGGTGACGTTTTGTAGATGTTTGGGGATGATCCGGACCCAACGGTGATGACTACCCGGGTCGGGTCCGGGATAGCTTTCGGACGCGTGCGAGGAGGTCCACGGGCTGACGAGAGAGCTTAGGTTAGGCCTGGCAGTAGGTAGTGGACTATGGAGAGAGGGTTGGTCTGAGAGAAGAGGGGAGAGATGCAGCCCGGCACGGTTTCCAGAGACAGAAAACATCCGACGAAAAGACCGGCTATATTGCCGCTATAGTTATCTATTAGGGCATCTAATGGACTCCGAACGCGATGAAATTTGACAGGCGGTCTACCTACACTACAATAAGACCGCATGCCAACTTTCAACCCATTCCGAGAACATTTTCCGGCCACTTATAAAATAATATTTTGGACAGACCGCGGGCGCGTGCAAGTGTGTCTGGGCTCAGAACGGACAATGGACGGAACTAGGGAACCTGGACGAATGTGAGTTTTGAAAACATGATGATGCAATGCACATGATGCAACACGCAAGCAAATGACATGGCAATGACATCGAATAACTGGAAGACACCTGGCGCAACGGTCTCGGGGCGTAACACCCTCTCTCCTCCTCTCCACCGAACACCGCTCCTCCCCCACGACATGCAGCCCAAAACCTAACCCCTCCCGTCGAACCCCTTCCCCCTCTCACCCGATTGGACCGCCATCGCCACCTACGGCGGCCGACCCCCCCGCGACCTCCCCTCCTACCTCAAGCCGCTCCTCCTCGCCTTCGTCGACGTCCACCTGCTCCCACCACTCCTCATCGCCTCGCTCCTTGCCTTCCCCTCCCTCATCGCGACCGTGATTCCCACCGCC
>NC_041390.1:364850890-364855729 GCF_002162155.2 Triticum dicoccoides | reverse complement strand
TTCATCCCCCATATCCACTAGTCTCGATCTGGCATGTGTGCGTGCCGATGCAGGCATGCCTCGATTTGATCCAGCGCCTTCCTCCCTCCCTCCCTCCCATGACCACGCCTTCCTCCCTCCATCCCTCAATGGAGGTCCCAAATCGAGTCAGAGAAGGAACGGCGGTGGCCAAATCGGCGCTTCTAGATCCACGCCTCATCGAGCCGGGCTGCGACGGAGGCCGGCTTCTTCCCCACAACCACGCGTCGGATCCTCCATGGCTACTGCCTCCTCCGACACGTGCTTAATCTAGGGGACGTCGCAGTCTTCAGCTGCTCCGACCATATCATCGACAATATGGAGTTCCTCAAGGTAATCACCCCCCTCTCTCTCTCTCTCTTCGATGTGATGTCATGTGATGTGGTTTCTTCATGCACGCAGACACAGGTGACAACCATGTGGTGTGTGCGGGGGGTTCTGCTTCAACTCCGGCGAGCGCCTCCAGCCCTTCCCTGCCGATGGGTTATCTTTTATTTTGGCGCCGTAGTCAGGCCATGAGTGTTTGAATGTTGTAATGCTATTTATGTACTTTGATTGACGTGGCGAGTGTAAGCCAACTATGTATCTCCCCTTTTATTATCTATATTACATGGGATGTTGTGATGATTGCCTAACTTGCAACATTGCTTTCAATGCGGTTATGCCTCTAAGTCGTGCCTCGACACGTGGGAGATATTGCCGCATCGAGGGCGTTACAAGTTGGCAATCAGAGCCTTCCCCGACCATAGGAGCCCCCATTGCTTGATCGTTTTTAGCAGCCGTTGTTGAGTCTAGAAAAATGTTTTGAGTCATTTAGGAATTATATATCGGAGAGTTTAGGAATTCGTTTTACTCCCCAGTCTCCTCATCGCTCTGGTAAGGCATCCTGACGTAGAGTTTTGACTCTTCTCTTCTCAAATTTCACTAAAAATATTTTAGGATCACACGGGTATCTTGGAATCGTTCCGATGGTTTTGTGACGAGAACATTGTTCTTGGTGCCTCTTGTCTTTAGGGGTTGTGGCAGTGTCCCGGGGAATTGAGCTCCGAGGTGTTGTCGTCATAATTTTATCGTTGCAGTTCTGGAAAATCTCTTTTATGCAGTTCGTTGGTGAGATAACCTCGACGCCACCCAGTACTGGGGCGGGAGTTCGGGAGTATCGCCATAACTTGTATAACGGATGCTTTTCGAAGGTTGAGGTAGATGGTTTCCGAAGTTTTTCTTGGTTATGTGTTGAAGGATGGATACAGCTAGATGTAGGAATTGCTAGATTTGGGTGATATATTATGCTTCCCCTGTATCCCCAACACCTGATTGCATAACCGGAAAGGTTCGGGAGTTTCATAGGTGGGAATTCTTGTAGCTCTAGTTCTTCTTCCACGGATATTTGGTTTGAGATTGGGATTTCTTACCGAGTATTTGTTCTTGATCCGTACCTTGTTGATTTATTCCTCTACCTAAATTCTAAGTGGCTTCTCAATTTATGGATATGTGGCCATTTCAAGAGGAATGCATTCGTTCTTATGTTCGGATGTGAAGACTATATGTTGCAATTTCATCCCGTTTCATTCAGCTTCATTTTATCTGTCAATGTGCTAACGGTTGTCACCCTCTTCAGGATGGCTCCCGCTAAGAGCACCAATCAAAATCAGAATCAAGATCTGCCACCACCTCCACCTCCTCTGGAGGCATGGCAAGCTGTGATGGCTGCAACCAATGCAAACACACAGTTGATCATGCAAATTCTTCAAGAGCGCAATCAAGCGAACCAAGGCAACCAAGGCAACAATCAGAATCACTTTGCTACACTCAACCAGTTCCTTGCTAATGGGCCAAAGACTTTCAGCAATTGTGTTGAGGCAACTGATGCTGACGATTGGCTCGTGGATCTATGCAAGCATTTCAAGTGCAGTAACGTCAGGCCTGAGGACTTCGTCAAGTTCGCTTCCTTCCAACTCAAAGATCAAGCTGCAAAATGGTTCCAGCAGTACTAGGATTCCAGAGGTGGCCATGTGATTACCTGGGATGAATTCCGTCAAGACTTCAAAGCTCATCATATTCCTCAGAGCGTGGTTGAAAGCAAGCGTGAGGAATTCCGCAACCTGAAGCAAGGTTCTTTGTCTGTCTATGACTACAACAAGTTGTTTCAGAAGCTCGCCCGCTTTGCTAAGCAGGACGTCCCTGATGAGAAGAGCATGATATACCAGTTCAGGGGTGGTCTCAGAGAAGAAATTCAGCTAGCTCTTGTTCTCTTTGAGCCCTTGAGATACGATGAGTTCTACAACATGGTATTGAAGCAAGAGGCTGCTCAACTGAGGTGTGATGCTTCCAAGAAGCGAGTCAGAGATGCTACTCCTTCTTCCTCTACTCAAGTGGCCAAGCAGCAGAAGTATTGGCTTCCTCCTCCTCCGTTCCGTCAGCCATATCAGCAGAAGAGCAAAGGTGGCAGTGGATCTTCCCACCCACCCAACCCTGGCTTTCAGAACAAGACTTCGTCTCAAGCTCCAAGATCGAGTGCTCCGTATCACCGTCCGCTTTCAGAGGTCACGTGCAACAAGTGCCAACAGAAGGGTCACTATGCCAACAAATGCTTCAATCAGAGGCGTCTTCCTCCTCCTCCTCCTGTGAGATCGGCAAGTACAGCTGTGGTCAAGCATAACCCCAAGCATGCCAAGGTCAACTTGATGAACGCAGCTCAAGCAAAGGACTCGTCAGATGTCATCATGGGTAACCTTCCTATTAACGATATTCCAGCTAAAGTTCTTTTTGACACTGGTGCATCGCATTGTTTCATGTCAAGACCGTTTTCATCTAAGCATGGTTTGCCTTTGCAAATTTTTCCTAGACCATTAGCAGTTGTCTCTCCCGGTAGGCGCATGAAGGAAATATGCCCTAGAGGCAATAATAAAGTTATTATTTATTTCCTTATATCATGATAAATGTTTATTATTCATGCTAGAATTGTATTAACCGGAAACATAATACATGTGTGAATACATAGACAAAAGGAGTGTCACTAGTATGCCTCTACTTGACTAGCTCGTTAATCAAAGATGGTTATGTTTCATAACCATAAACAAGGAGTTGTTATTTGATTAACGGGATCACATCATTAAGTGAATGATCTGATTGACATGACCCATTGCATTAGCTTAGCACCCGATCGTTTAGTATGTTGCTATTGCTTTCTTCATGACTTATACATGTTCCTATAACTATGAGATTATGCAACTCCCGTTTACCGGAGGAACACTTTGGGTGCTACCAAACGTCACAACGTAACTGGGTGATTATAAAGGAGTACTACAGGTGTCCCCAAAGGTACATGTTGGGTTGGCGTATTTCGAGATTAGGTTTTGTCACTCCAATTGTCGGAGAGGTATCTCTGGGCCCTCTCGGTAATGCACATCCCATAAGCCTTGCAAGCATTACAACTAATAAGTTAGTTGTGAGATGATGTATTACGGAATGAGTAAAGAGACTTGCCGGTAACGAGATTGAACTAGGTATTGAGATACCGATGATCGAATCTCGGGCAAGTAACATACCGATGACAAAGGGAACAACGTATGTTGTTATGCGGTCTGACCTATAAAGATCTTCGTAGAATATGTAGGAGCCAATATGGGCATCCAGGTCCCGCTATTGGTGATTGACCGGAGACGTGTCTCGGTCATGTCTACATTGTTCTCGAACCCATAGGGTCCGCACGCTTAAGGTTTCGATGACAGTTATATTATGAGTTTATGAGTTTTGATGTACCGAAGGAGTTCGGAGTCCCGGATGAGATCGGGGACATGACGAGGAGTCTCGAAATGGTCGAAATGTAAAGATCGATATATTGGACGACTATATTCGGACATCGGAAAGGTTCCGAGTGACTCGGGTATTTTTCGGAGTACCGGGTAGTTACGGGAGAAGCAATGGGCCTTGATGGGCTTTAGTGGGAAGAGGAGAAAGGGCCAAGGGGCTGCTGCGCCCCCCTCCCCTCTAGTCCGAATTGGACTAGGAAAAAGGGGGCTAGCCACCTCTCCTTCTCCTCCACTTCCTTCTCCCTTCCTCCCCTCTTGGTGGACTCCTACTAGGACTTGGAGTCCTAGTAGGACTCCACATCCTGGCCGCACCTAGCCTTGGCCGGCCTCCTCCTCCTCCAGCCTTTATATACTGAGGCAAGGGGCACCCCATGAACACAAGTTGATCCACGTGATCTATTCCTTAGCCGTGTGCGGCGCCCCCAGCCACCATAGTCCTCGATAATATTGCAGCGGTGCTTAGGCGAAGCCCTGCAGCCATAGTACGTCAAGATCGTCACCACGCCATCATGCTGACGGAACTCTTCCCCGACACTTTGCTGGATTGGACTTTGTTTGATGCTCCGATGGTTAACCGAGGGACCGAGAAGGCCTCGTGTGTGTTGCAGCCCAACACCCCTCCAAGTTGGCCCAAAACCCTCTCCATCATCTAGAGCGATCGATCACGATCGCGTGGCCGAAAACCGCACCTCGTTTGGACTCTCCTAGCTCCCTCTACCTATAAAACTAGCCCCTCCTCCGAAATTTCGGGTCTCTCCTTCCTCAAAACCCTAGAAATCTGCTCTCCGCGCGCCGGCCGTGTCCGCCGGCGCCGAACGCTTCGCCGCCACCTCTCCCGTGCTGCCAAGTGTTGCGCCGCCGCCGTTCCACCGCGCGCCGCCGCGGGCCCGCGCGGCCCAGATCTGGCCCGCGGGGCCCGAACCGTCCACCGCCTCCTCGCGCCTGCCTCCTCTCGGCGTCGCTCCTCTCCTTCGACGCCGGCGCCGCCCGCCACCGCACCGAGCCGAGC
>NC_041390.1:364777396-364850434 GCF_002162155.2 Triticum dicoccoides | reverse complement strand
GCCGCCTCTCCCTACCTCGCCGGCGCACCTCCTCGGCCCCCCTCATCCACTACGGCGAACTTCCTCCTCCGGCGAGCTACAGTGGAGTCCGGTCAACCTCGATCCGCGTGCCACCGGATCTAGATCTGAGATTTGTCTCGGGTTGACTTTTTGCCCAAAACCCTAACTATTTGTCTATGTTCATCGCATCCTAACTCCTCATCGTTAGCTCCGTTTTGGGCATATAGCATATCAAAATGTTCGTCTCAGAGAGCACATCATTTCATCTCATTGCATCATTTTCATTTTTGTTCATCTTGATGCCCGAAATGCTGTTAGAAGAATGCGATTTGAGATAATTGTCAGATCTGCTGCTCCAGTTAGATACTTGTCATTTTTGCCCTGATTATTGTGTGCATGATATGCCCCTGAGCTCTACATGAGTTTTGTTATATGTTTTGCCATCTATCCAGGGGTGCAACCCATGTATTTTTGTGATGTGTGTGGTGACTAGCACAAGCTTGCAAAGTGGAGCATTCATTAATGCTGATTTCAGGGACTTAGCATTTCCACTAAGTCCTTGAGCTGTTTATCTCAATATGCCATATGTTCATGTTGTTTCCTAGTGATACATGCCTCTTTTGAGGATGATCAGTAAGGATGTTTTGTTAATCTTGTAGTGCTCTATCCATCCATGTCTTTGTTTGCAATTATGGAGCAGCCTAGCTTGAGTCAATCGAGCTCTACTTTTGCTATTTTGTGAATCTGGGCAGATTGTCTACTTGTTAGCAATTTTGCCGAGGATGTTGTAGTTGATCCGTGCATGCTATGTTATTGTTCTTGCCATGTCTAGCTTGTATTTTGTGTATTCTTGATGGGTGTATGCTTAGATTGTCATGACTTCCTCTATAGTGAGTGCATCGAGCTCGTAAACATGCCTACTTGATATCTGCTTCAGCATGCTCCAGTTTTCACCAAGTCTGTGATCTGATTATGTTTTTGCCATGTTCACATGCTTGCAAATGTATTTTCTGATCCCTTTTGGCTCAAGGTCACTAAGGGACTGTTGTTAAGCTCTTTGAGTAGCTCCATGCCATGCTTTACTTTGCCATGTTCAGGTCCTATAGCATATTGTTTTCATGCTCCAAAGGGTGCTACCTGATCTGAAATTCCAGACAAGTGTTAATTTCACTAAGTCTGAGATCTGTTTGCCAAATGCAGTTTTGCCATGCTTGTTTGAACCTGTTAATGGATGAATTGGCCGTAGCTCAGTGCTAGTCTTTTGTTAAGCATTATGAGTGGATCCCTTCCATGTATTTTTTTTGTCATGTTTGGGTGCTGTAGCATGTTCATCTGGTTGCATTTAGATGGCTACTTGCTGTAAATCGCAGAACGTGGTCATATTTGAATTGCTTTCCATTTCCTAACCGTAACTCCGATTCCGGCGTTCTTCATATCGTTTTCAAGTGATTTCATCTCATCTTTCCAGTGGCATACTTGGATTTCCATGTTAAGGCTAGGTTCATGCTTTCCTTGTCAAATCTTGCATATGCATCGCATTTGCATCCCGCATAGCATACCATGTTTGCATCATTTTGTTTGAGCTTTGCACGTGGTTGATTGTGTCCTTGTTGCTTGTTTGTCTTGTTTGGGTAGAGCCGAGAGACGAGTTCGCTAACGAGGAGCCCGTTGAGTTTGCTTTCGAGGATCCAGTCAACTCTAACAACTTTGCAGGCAAGATGATCATACCCTCGAAATCACTACTATCTTTGCTTTGCTAGATGCTCGCTCTTTTGCTATGCCTATGCTACGATGCCTACCACTTGCTTATCATGCCTCCAAAATTGCCATGTCAAACCCCTAACCCACCATGTCCTAGAAAACCGTTGATTGGCTATGTTACCGCTTTGCCCAGCCCCTCTTATAGCGTTGCTAGTTGGAGGTGAAGATTGGAGACCGTTCCTTGTTGGAACATTATTTACTTGTTGGGATATCATTATATTTCCATGTTATCTTAATGCATCTATATATTTGGTAAAGGGTTGAAGGCTCGGCCTCTCGCCTAGTGTTTTGTTCCACTCTTGCCGCCCTAGTTTCCGTCATATCGGTCTTATATTCCCGGATTTTGCGTTCCTTACGCGGTTGGGTGATAATGGGAACCCCTTGATAGTTCGCCTTGATTAAAGTTTTTCCAGCAATGCCCATCCTTGGTTTTACCATTTGCCACCTAGCCTCTTTTTCCCTTGGGTTTCCGGAGCCCGAGTGTCATCTTATTTAATCCCCCCCGGGCCAGTGCTCCTCTGAGTGTTCGTCCACCTGTCAGCTGCCGGTGGCCACCAGGGGCAACTCTGAGCAGGCCTACCCATAACTAAGACAATCTGAGTGTGCCCTGAGAACGAGATATGTGCAGCTCCTATCGGGATTTGTCGGCACATTCGGGCGGTGTTGCTGGATTTGTTTTAACCAGTCGAAGTGTCTTGAAGAACCGGGATACCGAGTTTGATCGGAACGTCTCGGGAGGAGGTCTATTCCTTCGTTGACCGTGAGAGCTTGTCATGGGCTAAGTTGGGACTCCCCTGCAGGGATTTGAACTTTCGAAAGACGTGCCCGCGGTTATGGGCAGATGGGAATTTGTTAATGTCCGGTTGTAGATAACTTGAACCTTAACTTAATTAAAATGAATCAACAGTGTGAGTTACCGTGATGGTCTCTTCTCAGCGGAGTCCGGGAAGTGAACACGGTGTTGGAGTAATGCTTGCGCAGGTTGCTCTCTAGTTTCTCGTTCGCGCTTTGCCTCCTCTCCTCGCTCTCTTTTGCGAACAGGATAGCCACCATATATGCTAGTCGCTTGCTGCAGCTCCACATATTTACCTTGCCTAACCTATTAAGCTTAAATAGTCTTGATCGCGAGGGTGCGAGATTGCTGAGTCCCTGTGGCTCACAGATTACTTCCAAACCAGATGCAGGGCCTGATGATTCCGCTCCAGATGACGCGCTTGAGCTCAAGTGGGAGTTCGATGAGGACTCACGCGGATACTACGTGTCTTTCCCTGATGATCAGTAGTGGTGCCCAGTTGGGGTGATCGGGACCGTGTCGCATGTTGGGTTATCTTTTATTTTGGCGCCGTAGTCAGGCCATGAGTGTTTGAATGTTGTAATGCTATTTATGTACTTTGATTGACGTGGCGAGTGTAAGCCAACTATGTATCTCCCCTTTTATTATCTATATTACATGGTATGTTGTGATGATTGCCTAACTTGCAACATTGCTTTCAATGCGGTTATGCCTCTAAGTCGTGCCTCGACACGTGGGAGATATTGCCGCATCGAGGGCGTTACAAGTTGGTAATCAGAGCCTTCCCCGACCATAGGAGCCCCCATTGCTTGATCGTTTTTAGCAGCCGTTGTTGAGTCTAGAAAAATGTTTTGAGTCATTTAGGAATTATATATCGGAGAGTTTAGGAATTCGTTTTACTCCCCAGTCTCCTCATCGCTCTGGTAAGGCATCCTGACGTAGAGTTTTGACTCTTCTCTTCTCAAATTTCACTAAAAAAATTTTAGGATCACACGGGTATCTTGGAATCGTTCCGATGGTTTTGTGACGAGAACATTGTTCTTGGTGCCTCTTGTCTTTAGGGGTTGTGGCAGTGTCCCGGGGAGTTGAGCTCCGAGGTGTTGTCGTCATAATTTTATTGTTGCAGTTCTGGAAAATCTCTTTTATGCAGTTCGTTGGTGAGATAACCTCGACGCCACCCAGTACTAGGGCGGGAGTTCGGGAGTATCGCCATAACTTGTATAACGGATGCTTTTCGAAGGTTGAGGTAGATGGTTTCCGAAGTTTTTCTTGGTTATGTGTTGAAGGATGGATACAGCTGGATGTAGGAATTGCTAGATTTGGGTGAGATATTATGCTTCCCCTGTATCCCCAACACCTGATTGCATAACCGGAAAGGTTCGGGAGTTTCATAGGTGGGAATTCTTGTAGCTCTAGTTCTTCTTCCACGGATATTTGGTTTGAGATTGGGATTTCTTACCGAGTATTCGTTCTTGATCCGTACCTTGTTGATTTATTCCTCTACCTAAATTCTAAGTGGCTTCTCAATTTATGGATATGTGGCCATTTCAAGAGGAATGCATTCGTTCTTATGTTCGGATGTGAAGACTATATGTTGCAATTTCATCCCGTTTCATTCAGCTTCATTTTATCTGTCAATGTGCTAACGGTTGTCACCCTCTTCAGGATGGCTCCCGCTAAGAGCACCAATCAAAATCAGAATCAAGATCAGCCACCACCTCCACCTCCTCTGGAGGCATGGCAAGCTGTGATGGCCGCAACCAATGCAAACACACAGTTGATCATGCAAATTCTTCAAGAGCGCAATCAAGCGAACCAAGGCAACCAAGGCAACAATCAGAATCACTTTGCTACACTCAACCAGTTCCCACCCACCCAACCCTGGCTTTCAGAACAAGACTTCGTCTCAAGCTCCAAGATCGAGTGCTCCGTATCACCGTCCGCTTTCAGAGGTCACGTGCAACAAGTGCCAACAGAAGGGTCACTATGCCAACAAATGCTTCAATCAGAGGCGTCTTCCTCCTCCTCCTCCTGTGAGATCGGCAAGTACAGCTGTGGTCAAGCATAACCCCAAGCATGCCAAGGTCAACTTGATGAACGCAGCTCAAGCAAAGGACTCGTCAGATGTCATCATGGGTAACCTTCCTGTTAACGATATTCCAGCTAAAGTTCTTTTTGACACTGGTGCATCGCATTGTTTCATGTCAAGACCGTTTTCATCTAAGCATGGTTTGCCTTTGCAAATTTTTCCTAGACCATTAGCAGTTGTCTCTCCCGGTAGGCGCATGAAGGAAATATGCCCTAGAGGCAATAATAAAGTTATTATTTATTTCCTTATATCATGATAAATGTTTATTATTCATGCTAGAATTGTATTAACCGGAAACATAATACATGTGTGAATACATAGACAAAAGGAGTGTCACTAGTATGCCTCTACTTGACTAGCTCGTTAATCAAAGATGGTTATGTTTCCTAACCATAAACAAGGAGTTGTTATTTGATTAACGGGATCACATCATTAAGTGAATGATCTGATTGACATGACCCATTGCATTAGCTTAGCACCCGATCGTTTAGTATGTTGCTATTGCTTTCTTCATGACTTATACATGTTCCTATAACTATGGGATTATGCAACTCCCGTTTACCGGAGGAACACTTTGGGTGCTACCAAACATCACAACGTAACTGGGTGATTATAAAGGAGTACTACAGGTGTCTCCAAAGGTACATGTTGGGTTGGCGTATTTCGAGATTAGGTTTTGTCACTCCAATTGTCGGAGAGGTATCTCTGGGCCCTCTCGGTAATGCACATCACATAAGCCTTGCAAGCATTACAACTAATAAGTTAGTTGTGAGATGATGTATTACTGAATGAGTAAAGAGACTTGCCGGTAACGAGATTGAACTAGGTATTGAGATACCGACAATCGAATCTCGGGCAAGTAACATACCGATGACAAAGGGAACAACGTATGTTGTTATGCGGTCTGACCTATAAAGATCTTCGTAGAATATGTAGGAGCCAATATGGGCATCCAGGTCCCGCTATTGGTTATTGACCGGAGACGTGTCTCGGTCATGTCTACATTGTTCTCGAACCCATAGGGTCCGCACGCTTAAGGTTTCGATGACAGTTATATTATGAGTTTATGAGTTTTGATGTACCGAAGGAGTTCGGAGTCCCGGATGAGATCGGGGACATGACGAGGAGTCTCGAAATGGTCAAAATGTAAAGATCGATATATTGGACGACTATATTCGGAAATCGGAAAGGTTCCGAGTGACTCGGGTATTTTTCGGAGTACCCGGTAGTTACGGGAGAAGCAATGGGCCTTGATGGGCTTTAGTGGGAAGAGGAGAAAGGGCCAAGGGGCTACTGCGCCCCCCTCCCCTCTAGTCCGAATTGGACTAGGGAAAAGGGGGCCGGCCACCTCTCCTTCTCCTCCACTTCCTTCTCCCTTCCTCCCCTCTTGGTGGACTCCTACTAGGACTTGGAGTCCTAGTAGGACTCCACATCCTGGCCGCACCTAGCCTTGGCCAGCCTCCTCCTCCTCCAGCCTTTATATACTGAGGCAAGGGGCACCCCATGAACACAAGTTGATCCACATGATCTATTCCTTAGCCGTGTGCGGCGCCCCCAGCCACCATAGTCCTCGATAATATTGCAGTGGTGCTTAGGCGAAGCCCTGCAGCCATAGTACGTCAAGATCGTCACCACGCCATCGTGCTGACGGAACTCTTCCCCGACACTTTGCTGGATCGGAGTCCAGGGATCGTCATCGAGCTGAACGTGTGCTAGAACTCGGAGGTGCCATAGTTTCGGTGCTTGATAGGTCGGATCGTGGAGACGTACGACTACATCAACCAAACGCTTCCGTTGTCGATCTACTAGGTATGTAGATCATACTCCCCCTCTCGTTGCTATGCATCACCATGATCTTGCGTGTGCGTAGGAAATTTTTGAAATTACTACGTTCCCCAACAGTGGCATCCGAGCCTAGGTTTTATATGTTGATGTTATATGCATGAGTAGAACACAAGTGAGTTGTGGGCGATATAAGTCATACTGCTTACCAGCATGTCATACTTTGGTTCGGCGGTATTGTTGGATGAAGCGGCCCGGATCGACATTACGCGTACGCTTACGCGAGACCGGTTCTCCCGACGTGCTTTGCACAAAGGTGGCTAGCGGGTGACAGTTTCTCCAACTTTAGTTGAACCGAGTGTGGCTACGCCCGGTCCTTGCGAAGGTTAAAACAGCACCAACTTGACAAACTATCGTTGTGGTTTTAATGCGTAGGTAAGATTGGTTCTTGCTTAAGCCCGTAGCAGCCACGTAAACCTTGCAACAACAAAGTAGAGGACCTCTAACTTGTTTTTGCAGGGCATGTTGTGATGTGATATGGTCAAAACGTGATGAGTTATAAGTTGTTGTATGAGATGATCATGTTTTGTTAAAGTTATCGGCAACTGGCAAAAGCCTTATGGTTGTCTCTTTATTGCATAAGATGCAAGCGCCAAATAATTTCTTTACTTTATCGCTATGCGATAGCAGTAGTTGCAAGAGCAATAGTTGGCGAGACGACCGTGTGACGACACATTGATATAGATCAAGATGATGAAGATCATGGTGTCATGCCGGTGACAATAGAGATCATGACAGTACTTTGGAGATGGAGATCAAAGGCGCAAGATGATGATGGCCATATCATGTCACATATTTTGATTGCATATGATGTTTATCTTTTATACATCTTATTTTGCTTAGTTTGACGGTAGCATTTTAAGATGATCTCTCACTAATTATCAAGAAGTGTTCTCCCTGAGTATGCACCGTTGCGAAAGTTCTTCGTGCTGAGACACCACGTGATGATCGGGTGTGATAGGCTCTACGTTCAAATACAACGGGTGCAAAACAGTTGCACACGTGGAATACTCAGGTTATACTTGATGAGCCAAGCATATACAGATATGGCCTCGGAACACGGAGACCGAAAGGTCGAGCGTGAATCATATCGTAGATATGATCAACATAATGATGTTCACCAATGAAACTACTCCATCTCACGTGATGATCGGACATGGTTTAGTTGATTTGGATCACGTGATCACTTAGAGGATTAGAGGGATGTCTAAGTGGGAGTTCTTAAGTAATATGATTAAATTGAACTTAAATTTATCATGAACTTAGTCCTGGTAGTATTTTGCAAATCATGTTGTAGATCAATAGCTCGCGTTGTTGCTTCCCTATGTTTATTTTGATATGTTCCTAGAGAAAATTGTGTTGAAAGATGTTAGTATCAAAGATGCGGATTAGATCCATGATCTGAGGTTTATCCTCATTGCTGCACAGAAGAATTATGTCCTTGATGCACCGCTAGGTGACGGACCTATTGCAGGAACAAATGCAGACGTTATGAACATTTGGCTAGCTCAATATGATGACTACTTGATAGTTTAGTGCACCATGCTTAATGGCTTAGAATCGGGACTTCAAAGACGTTTTGAACGTCATGGAGCATATGAGATGTTCCAGGAGTTGAAGTTAATATTTCAAGCAAATACCTGAGTTGAGAGATATGAAAGTCTCCAACAAGTTCTATAGCTAAAAGATGGAGGAGAATCGCTCAACTAGTGAGCATGTGCCTAGATTGTCTGAGTACAACAATCGCTTGAATCAAGTGGGAGCTAATCTTCCAGATAAGATAGTGATTGACAGAATTCTCTAGTCACCATCACCAAGTTAGTAGAACTTTGTGATGAACTATGATATGCAAGGGATAACGGAAACGATTCCCAAGCTCTTTGTAATGCGGAAATTGACGAAGGTAGAAATCGAGAAAAACATCAAGTGTTGATGGTAGACAAGACCACTAGTTTCAAGAAAAGGGCAGAGGGAAGAAAGGGGAACTTCAAGAAGAACAGCAAGCAAGTTGCTGCTCAAGTGAAGAAACCCAAGTCTGGTCCTAAGCCTGAGACTAAGTGTTTCTACTGCAAAGGGACTGGTCACTGGAAGCGGAACTACCCCAAGTGATTGGCAGATAAGAAGGATGGCAAAGTGAACATAAGTATATTTGATATACATGTTATTGATGTGTACTTTACTAGTGTTTATAGCAACCCCTCAGTATTTGATACTAGTTCAGTTGCTAAGATTAGTAACTCGAAACGGGAGTTGCAGAATAAATAGAGACTAGTTAAGGGTAAAGTGACGATGTGTGTTGGAAGTGGTTCCAAGATTGATATGATCATCATCGCACACTCCCTATACTTTCGGGATTAGTGTTGAACCTGAATAAGTGTTATTTGGTGTTTGCGTTAAGCATGAATATGATTTCATCATGTTTATTGTAATACGGTTATTCATTTAAGTAAGAGAATAAATTGTTGTTCTGTTTACATGAATAAAACCTTATATGGTTACACACCCAATGAAAATAGTTCGTTGGATCACGATCGTAGTGATACACATAATCATAATATTGAAACCAAAAGATGCAAAGTTAATAATGATAGTGCAACTTATTTGTAGCACTGCCGTTTAGGTCATATTGGTGTAAAGCGCATGAAGAAACTCCATGCTGATGGGATTTTGGAGTCACTTGATTATGAATCACTTGATGCTTGCGAACCATGCCTCATGGGCAAGATGACTAAAACTCCGTTCTCCGGAGCGAGCAACTGACTTATTGGAAATAATACATACTGATGTATGCGGTCCGATGAGTGTTAAGGCTCACGGCAAGTATCGTTATTTTCTGAACTTCACAGATGATTTGAGCAGATATGGGTATATCTACTTGATGAAACATAAGTCTGAAACATTTGAAAAGTTCAAAGAATTTCAGAGTGAAGTGGAGAATCATCGTAACAAGAAAATAAAAGTTTCTACGATATGATCGCAGAGGTAGAATATTTGAGTTACGAGTTTGGCCTTCAGTTAAAACAATGTGAAATAGTTTCACTACTCACGCCACCTAGAACACCACAGTATAATGGTGTGTCCGAACATCGTAACCGTACTTTATTAGATATGGTGCAATCTATGATGTCTCTTGCAGATTTACCACTATCGTTTTGGGGTTATGCATTAGAGACAGCTGCATTCACGTTAAATAGGGCACCATCAAAATCCGTTGAGACGACGCCTTATGAACTGTGGTTTGGCAAGAAACCAAAGTTGTCGTTTCTGAAAGTTTGGGGCTGCGATGCTTATGTGAAAAAGCTTCAACCTGATAAGCTCGAACCCAAATCGGAGAAATGTGTCTTCATAGGATATCCAAAAAGAAACTATTGGATACACCTTCTATCACAAGACCGAAGGCAAGACTTTTGTTGCTAAATTCGAAAATTTCTAGAGAAGGAGTTTCTCTCAAAAGAAGTGAGTGGGAGGAAAGTAGAACTTGATGAGGTAACTGTACCTCCTCCCTTATTGGAAAGTAGTACATCACAGAAACCGGTTTCTGTGACACCTACACCAATTAGTGAGGAAGCTAATGATGATGATCATGAAACTTCAGATCAAGTTACTACCGAATCTCGTAGGTAAACCAGAGTGAGATTCGCACCAGAGTGGTACGGTAATCCTGTTCTGGAAGTCATGTTACTAGACCATGACGAACTTGCGAACTATGAGGAAGCGATGATGAGCCCAGATTCCACGAAATGGTTTGAGGCCATGAAATCTGAGATATGATCCATATATGAGAACAAAGTTTGGACTTTGGTTGACTGGCCCGATGATCGACAAGCAATTGAGAATAAATGGATCTTCAAGAGGAAGACGAACGCTGATAGTAGTGTTACTATCTACAAAGCTAGAATTGTCGCAAAAAGGTTTTCGACAAGTTCAAAGTGTTGACTACGACGAGAGCTTCTCACTCGTATCTATGCTTCAGTTTGTCCGAATCATGTTAGTAATTGCCGCATTTTATGAAATCTGGCAAATGGATAAACAAAACTGCATTCCTTAATGAATTTATTAAAGAAGAGTTGTATATGATGCAACCAAAAGGTTTTGTCAATCCGAAAGGTGCTAACAAAATGTGCAAGCTCCAGCGATCCATCTGTGGACTGGTGCAAGCATCTCGGAGTTGGAATATACGCTTTGATGAGTTGATCAAAGCATATAGTTTTATACAGACTTACGGTGAAGCCTGTATTTGCAAGAAAGTGAGTGGGAGCACTACAACATTTCTGATAAGTATATGTGAATGACATATTGTTGATCGGAAATAATGTAGAATTATTCTGTAAAGCATAAAGGAGTGTTTGAAAGGAGTTTTTCAAAGAAAGACTTCGGTGAAGCTGCTTACATATTGAGCTCCAAGATCTATAGAGATAGATCAAGACGCTTGATAAGTTTTTTCAATGAGTACATACCTTGACAAGATTTTGAAGTAGTTCAAAATGGAGGAGTCAAAGAAAGAGTTCTTGCCTGTATTACAAGGTGTAAAGTTGAGTAAGACTCAAAGCCCGACCACGGCAGAAGATAGAAAGAGAATGAAAGTCATTCCCTATGCCTTGGCCATAGGTTCTATAAAGTATGTCATGCTGTATACCAGATCTATTGTATACCCTGCACTGATTAAGCAAGGGAGTACGATAGTGATCTAGGAGTAGATCACTGGACAGCGGTCAGAATTATCCTTAGTGAAATAAGGATATGTTTCTCGATTATGGACATGACAAAAAGGTTCGTCGTAAAAGGTTACGTCGATGCAAGTTTTGACACAGATCTGGATGACTCTAAGTATCGATCTAGATACATATTGAAAGTGGGAGCAATTAGCTAGAGTAGCTCCATGCAGGGCATTGTAGACATAGAATTCGCAAAATACTTACGGATCTGTATGTGACAGACCCGTTGACTAATATTATCTCACAAGCAAAACATGATCACACCTTAGTACTCTTTGGGTGTTAATCACATAAACGATGTGAACTAGATTATTGACTCTAGTAAACCCTTTGGGTGTTGGTCGCATATCGATGTGGACTAGTGCAAATCACATGGTGATGTGAACTATTGCTGTTAAATCACATGGCGATGTGAACTAGATTATTGACTCTAGTGCAAGTGGGAGACTGAAGGAAATATGCCCTAGAGGCAATAATAAAGTTATTATTTATTTCCTTATATCATGATTAATGTTTATTATTCATGCTAGAATTGTATTAACCGGAAACATAATACATGTGTGAATACATAGACAAAAGGAGTGTCACTAGTATGCCTCTACTTGACTAGCTCGTTAATCAAAGATGGTTATGTTTCCTAACCATAAACAAGGAGTTGTTATTTGATTAACGGGATCACATCATTAAGTGAATGATCTGATTGACATGACCCATTCCATTAGTTTAGCACCCGATCATTTAGTATGTTGCTATTGCTTTCTTCATGACTTATACATGTTCCTATAACTATGAGATTATGCAACCCCCGTTTACCGGAGGAACACTTTGGGTGCTACCAAACATCACAACGTAACTGGGTGATTATAAAGGAGTACTACAGGTGTCTCCAAAGGTACATGTTGGGTTGGCGTATTTAGAGATTAGGTTTTGTCACTCCGATTGTCGGAGAGGTATCTCTGGGCCCTCTCGGTAATGCACATCACATAAGCCTTGCAAGCATTACAACTAATAAGTTAGTTGTGAGATGATGTATTACGGAACGATTAAAGAGACTTGCCGGTAACGAGATTGAACTAGGTATTGAGATACCGACGATCGAATCTCGGGCAAGTAACATACAGATGACAAAGGGAACAACGCATGTTGTTATGCGGTCTGACCGATAAAGATCTTTGTAGAATATGTAGGAGCCAATATGGGCATCCAGGTCCCGCTATTGGTTATTGACCGGAGACGTGTCTCGGTCATGTCTACATTGTTCTCGAACCCGTAGGGTCCGCACGCTTAAGGTTTCGATGACAGTTATATTATGAGTTTATGAGTTTTGATACCGAAGGAGTTCGGAGTCCCGGATGAGATCGGGGACATGACGAGGAGTCTCTAAATGGTCGAGACATAAAAATCGATATATTGGATGACTATATTCGGACATCGGAAAGGTTCCGAGTGATTCGGGTATTTTTCGGAGTACCGGGTAGTTACGGGAGAAGCAATGGGCCTTGATGGGCTTTAGTGGGAAGAGGAGAAATGGCCAAGGGGCTGCTGCGCCCCCCCCCCTCCCCTCTAGTCCGAATTGGACTAGGGAAAAGGGGGCCGACCACCTCTCCTTCTCCTCCACTTCCTTCTCCCTTCCTCCCCTCTTGGTGGACTCCTACTAGGACTTGGAGTCCTAGTAGGACTCCACATCCTGGCCGCACCTAGCCTTGGCCAGCCTCCTCCTCCTCCATCCTTTATATACTGAGGCAAGGGGCACCCCATGAACACAAGTTGATCCACGTGATCTATTCCTTAGCCGTGTGCGGCGTCCCCAGCCACCATAGTCCTCGATAATATTGCCGCAGTGCTTAGGCGAAGCCCTGCAGCAGTAGTACGTCAAGATCATCACCACGCCGTCGTGCTGACGGAACTCTTCCCTGACACTTTGCTGGATCGGAGTCCGGGGATCGTCATCGAGCTGAATGTGTGCTAGAACTCGGAGGTGCCGTAGTTTCGGTGCTTGATCGGTCGGATCGTGGAGACGTACGACTACATCAACCAAACGCTTCCGTTGTCGATCTACTAGGTATGTAGATCATACTCCCCCTCTCGTTGCTATGCATCACCATGATCTTGCGTGTGCGTAGGAAATTTTTGAAATTACTACGTTCCCCAACAGTGCATGCATGCTAACTCCATTGCTCCGGATGTTACTATCACTTTGGGCGACTACAAATTTCTATCTTCTCCAACGGTTCTTGGTGACTCGGATATTGATCTTATTCTTGGAATGGATTGGCTTTCTAAGCACAAGGCGCATCTTGATTGTGCAGCCAGGCAGATTCAATTGACTCATTCGTCTGAGGATGTAATTGTCTTTGCTGCTTGGGATAATACAATCCGCCTATTTTCCCTCAATGAAAAGGGTGAACTGGATGCCATTTCGCAAATTCCAGTCGTTTGCGAGTATCAAGACATCTTTCCAGAAGAGCTTCCAGGAATGCCTCTGCACCAGCTAGTTGAATTCGTCATCGATCTTGAGCCTGGCACAGAACCGGTTTGCAAGCGTCCTTACAAGCTCGGACCTGAAGAGTTGAAGGAGCTGAAGAAGCAACTTGATGTTCAAGAGAGAATGGGTCTCATCCGACCTAGTTCTGCTCCGTGGGGTTGTGGTGTTCTTTTTGTGAAGAAGAAGGATGGAACGAACCGACTTTGTGTTGATTACCGTCCATTGAACAAGAAGACCATCAAGAACAAGTACCCACTTCCCAACATCAACGAGCTGTTCGAACAACTCAAAGGTTCCCAAGTATTCTCCAAGCTTGATCTCCGTATGGGTTATCATCAGATTCGAATCTGTGAGTAAGATATTCCCAAGATGGCTTTCAGGACAACCTTTGGTTCATATGAATACACTGTCATGTCTTTTGGCCTCGTCAACGCTCCTCCGACTTTCTCTCGCATGATGAACTTCATCTTCAACGCCTACACCAATGACTTCGTTTTGGTCTATCTCGACGACATTCTGGTCTTTTCGAAGAACAAGGATGATCATGCCAAGCACTTGCGTTTGGTACTCGATAAGCTCAGGGAACACAAGTTCTACGCCAAGTTCTCCAAGTGCGAATTTTGGCTCGATGAGGTTCTTTATCTTGGTCATATCATCTCTACCAAGGGCATTACGGTGAATCCTGAGAAGGTGTCTGCAATTGTGAATTGGGAACCTCCACAGAACATGAAGCAACTCCGTAGCTTCCTCGGTCTCGCAAGCTACTGTCGAAGATTCGTTGAAAACTTTTCTAAGATCGCGAAGCCTCTCTCAAATCTTCTCCAGAAGCACGTCAAGTACGTTTGGTCTCCGGAGTGTGACATTGCTTTCAACACTTTGAAAGAGAAATTGGTCACCGCTCCAGTTCTTACTCCTCCTGATGAATCCAAGCCGTACGCGGTCTTTTGCGATGCCTCTCTCCAAGGTCTTGGCGCAGTGTTGATGCAAGAAAAGAAAGTTGTGGCTTATACCTCTTGCCAGTTGAATCCCAACGAGAAGAACTACCCCACTCATGATCTCGAGTTGGCGGCAGTTGTGCATGCTCTTTTGACTTGGAGACATCTCTTATTGGGAAGAAAAGTGGACATTTTCACTGATCACAAGAGTCTCAAGTACATCTTCACTCAACCTAATCTCAACCTCAGGCAAACTCGATGGGTCGAAATGATTCAAGAGTATAATCCGAGTATCGAGTATACTCCAGGCAAGGCCAATGTGATTGCTGATGCATTGAGCAGGAAGGCTTATTGCAACAGTCTGATTCTCAAGCCTTATCAACCCGAGCTTTGTGAAGCTTTCTGCAAACTTAATCTGCAAGTTGTTCCTCAAGGTTTCCTCGCCAACCTTCAAGTCTCTCCTACCTTGGAAGACCAGATTCGCCAAGCTCAGCTTTTTGATGCAATGGTGAAAAAGGTGAAGATTGGGATTGCCAAGAGTCAACCCAAGTACAAGTGCTACCGCCTTGATGAAAAGGATACTCTCTTCTTCGAGGATCGTATTGTTGTGCCCAAAGGTGACCTCCGTAAAGTGATCATGAACGAGGCTCACAATTCTCTCCTCTCCATCCACCCTGGGAGCACGAAGATGTATCAGGACCTTAAGCAGGCTTATTGGTAGACTCGAATGAAGCGCGAGATTGCTCAGTTCATGAATGACTGTGATGTCTGCAGAAGAGTGAAGGTAGAACACCAAAGGCCAGCTGGTCTCCTCCAACCTCTTGCCATTCCAGAATGGAAGTTTGACCACATTGAGATGGACTTCGTGACTGGGTTTCCAAAGTCCAAGCGTGGCAATGATGCTATATTCGTTGTCATCGACAAACTCACTAAAGTGGCTCACTTTCTGCCTATCAAAGAGTCAATCACTGCAGCTCAACTGGCGAAGCTATATACCTCTCGAATTGTCTCTCTACACGGTATTCCACAAGTGATCTCTTCAGACCGTGGCAGCATCTTTACCTCCAAGTTTTGGGATTCTTTTCAGAAGGCCATGGGCACCAACATCCGCTTCAGCACAGCTTTCCATCCGCAAACTAGCGGTCAAGTCGAGCGTGTCAATCAGGTTCTTGAAGATATTCTCAGGGCTTGTGTGATCTCCTTCGGCATGAAGTGGGAGGATGGTCTTCCTTATGCTGAATTATCCTACAACAATAGTTTTCAAGCAAGTTCGAGCAAGGCCCCATTTGAGATTCTGTATGGCAGGAAGTGCCGTACCCCTCTCAACTGGTCTGAAACCGGTGAACGTCAACTTCTGGGAAATGACTTAATCACAGAGGCAGAGGAAATGTGCAAAGTCATTCGAGATAACCTCAAAGCAGCCCAATCTCGCCAGAAGAGCTACTATGATAGTAAGCACCGTGATTTGGCTTTCGAGATCGGAGATCATGTTTACCTCCGCGTCTCTCCAATGAAAGGTACTCGTCGCTTCGGTATCAAAGGGAAGCTTGCCACCAGATACGTGGGACCTTTCAAGATCGTCAGCAAGAGAGGCGATCTCGCCTATCAACTCGAGCTTCCTTCAAACTTTATAAATGTTCATGACATGTTCCATGTCTCTCAGCTTCGAAAGTGCTTCAAGACTCCTAACCGCACCGTCAACTTCGAGGACATTGAGCTCCAAGAAGATCTCTCTTATCGTGAGCACCCCGTGGCTATTCTTGAAGAGACTGAACGCAAGACTCGCAACAAGTCAATCAAATTCCTCAAAGTCAAGTGGTCACACCATTCCGACCGTGAAGCTACCTGGGAACGCGAGGATCACCTCCGTTCTGAGTACCCGGCGTTCTTTCAGTCCTAGATCTCGGGAGGAGATCCTTTCGTAGTGGCGGAGTGTTGTAACACCCCGGATATGATTTTCCCAATATGTACTCCAACTCTTGCCGTTTCCGGCCTTAAGTTATTTTATTTTCTCGGGTTCGGGTTTTTGTCTCCGTGTGTTGTTATCGTTGTCATGCATCTCATATCATTTCATCATGTGCATTGCATTTGCATACGTGTTCATCTCATGCATTCGAGCATTTTCCCCGTTGTACGTTTTGCATTCCGGCGCTCCGTTCTCCTCCGGTGGTCATTTCTACCTTTCTTTCGTGTGTGGGGATTAAACATTTCCGGATTGGACCGAGACTTGCCAAGCGGCCTTGGTTTACTACCGATAGACCGCCTGTCAAGTTTCGTACCATTTGGACTTCGTTTGATGCTCCAACGGTTAACCGAGGGACCGAGAAGGCCTCGTGTGTGTTGCAGCCCAACACCCCTCCAAGTTGGCCCAAAACCCACCAAAACCCTCTCCATCATCTAGAGCGTTTGATCACGATCGCGTGGCCGAAAACCGCACCTCATTTGGACTCTCCTAGCTCCCTCTACCTATAAAACTAGCCCCTCCTCCGAAATTTCGGGTCTCTCCTTCCTCAAAACCCTAGAAATCCGCTCTCCGCGTGCCGGACGTGTCCGCCGGTGCCGGACGCTTCGCCGCCACCACTCCCGTGCGCCAAGTGTCGCGCCGCCGCCGTTCCACCGTGCGCTGCCGCGGGCCCGCGCGGCCCAGATCCAGCCCGCGCGGCCCGAACCGCCTCCTCGCGCCTGCCTCCTCCCGGCGTCGCTCCTCTCCTTCGACGCCGGCGCCGCCCGCCACCGCATCGAGCCGAGCTCGCCGCCGCAGAGCTCGCTGGCACCGCCCGCGCCCCGAGGCGGCCACCGGGACCCTGCGCGGCCGCGCGGCCGTGGAGGAGCACGCCGCCGCCGCCTCTCCCTACCTCGCCGGCGCACCTCCTCGGCCCCCCTCGTCCACTACGGCGAACTTCCTCCTCCGGCGAGCTACAGTGGAGTACGGTCAACCTTGATCCGCGTGCCACTGGATCTAGATCTGAGATTTGTCTCGGGTTGCCTTTTTGCCCAAAACCCTAACTTTTTGTCTATGTTCATCGCATCGTAACTCCTCATCCGTAGCTCCGTTTTGGGCATATAGCATATCAAAATGTTCGCCTCAGAGAGCACATCATTTCATCTCATTGCATCATTTTCATTTGAGTTCATCTTGATGCCCGAAATGATGTTAGAAGAATGCTATTTGAGATAATTGTCAGATCTGCTGCTCCAATTAGATATTTGTCATTTTTGCCATGATTATTATGTGCATGATATGCCCGTGAGCTCTACATGAGTTTTGTTATATGTTTTGCCATCTATCCAGGGGTGCAACCCATGTATTTTTGTGATGTGTGTGGTGACTAGCACAAGCTTGCAAAGTGGAGCATTCGTTAATGCTGATTTCAGGGACTTAGCATTTCCACTAAGTCCATGAGCTGTTTATCTCAATATGCCATATGTTCATGTTGTTTCTTAGTGATCCGTGCCTCTTTTGAGGATGATCAGTAAGGATGTTTTGTTAATTTTGTAGTGCTCTATCCATCCATGTCTTTGTTTGAAATTATGGAGCACCCTAGCTTGAGTCGATCGAGCTCTACTTTTGCTATTTCGTGAATCTAGGCAGATTGTCTACTTCTTAGCAATTTTACCGAGGATGTTGTAGTTGATCCGTGCATGCTATGTTATTGTTCTTGCCATGTCTAGCTTGTATTTTGTGTATTCTTGATGGGTGTATGCTTAGATTGTCATGACTTGCTCTGTATTGAGTACATCGAGCTCGTAAACATGCCTACTTGATATCTGCTTCAGCATGCTCCAGTTTTCACCAAGTCTGTGATCTGATTATGTTTTTGCCATGTTCACATGCTTGCAAATGTATTTTATGATCCCTTTTGGCTCAAGGTCACTAAGGGACTTTTGTTAAGCTCTTTGAGTAGCTCCATGCCATGCTTTACTTTGCCATGTTCAGGTCTTGTAGCATATTGTTTTCATGCTCCAAAGTGTGCTACCTGATCTGAAATTCCAGACAAGTGTTAATTTCACTAAGTCTGAGATCTGTTTGCCAAATGCATTTTTGCCATGCTTGTTTGAACCTGTTAATTGATGAATTGGCCATAGCTCAGTGCTAGTCTTTTGTTAAGCATTATGAGTGGATCCCTGCCATGTATTTTGTTGTCATGTTTGGGTGCTGTAGCATGTTCATCTTGTTGCATTTAGATGGCTACTTGCTGTAAATCGCAGAACGTGGTCATATTTGAATTGCTTGCCATTTCCTAACCGTAACTCCGATTCCGGCATTCTTCATATCGTTTTCAAGCGATTTAATCTCATCTTTCCAGTGGCACACTTGGATTTCCATGTTGAGGCCAGGTTCATGCTTTCCTTGTCAAATCTTGCATATGCATCGCATTTTGCATCCCGCATAGCATAGCATGTTTGCATCATTTTGTTTGAGCTTTGCACGTGGTTGATTGTGTCCTTGTTGCTTGTTTGTATTGTTTGGGTAGAGCCGGGAGACGAGTTCGCTAATGAGGAGCCCGTTGAGTTTGCTTTCGAGGATCCAGTCAACTCTGACAACTTTGCAGGCAAGATGATCATACCCTCGAAATCACTACTATCTTTTCTTTGTTAGATGCTCGCTCTTTTGCTATGCCTATGCTACGATGCCTACCACTTGCTTATCATGCCTCCCAAATTGCCATGTCAAACCCCTAACCCACCATGTCCTAGCAAATCGTTGATTGGCTATGTTACCGCTTTGCCCAGCCCCTCTTATAGCGTTGCTAGTTGCCGGTGAAGATTGGAGACCGTTCCTTGTTGGAACATTATTTACTTGTTGGGATATCATTATATTGCCATGTTATCTTAATGCATCTATATACTTGGTAAAGGCTGGAAGGCTCGGCCTCTCGCCTAGTGTTTTGTTCCACTCTTGCCGCCCTAGTTTCCGTCATATCGGTGTTATGTTCCCGGATTTTGCGTTCCTTACGCGGTTGGGTGATAATGGGAACCCCTTGATAGTTCACCTTGATTAAAGCTTTTCCAGCAATGCCCAACCTTGGTTTTACCATTTGCCACCTAGCCTCTTTTTCCCTTGGGTTTTTGGAGCCCGAGGGTCATCTTATTTAAACCCCCCCGGGCCAGTGCTCCTCTGAGTGTTGGTCCACCTGTCAGCTGTCGGTGGCCACCAGGGGCAACTCTGGGCTGGCCTACCCGTACCTAAGACAATCTGAGTGTGCCCTGAGAACGAGATATGTGCAGCTCCTATCGGGATTTGTCGGCACATTTGGGTGGTGTTGCTGGATTTGTTTTAACCTGTCGAAGTGTCTTGAAGAACCAGGATACCGAGTCTGATCGGAACGTCTCGGGAGGAGGTCTATTCATTCGTTGACCGTGAGAGCTTGTCATGGGCTGAGTTTGGACTCCCCTGCAGGGATTTGAACTTTTGAAAGACGTGCCCGCGGTTATGGGCAGATGGGAATTTGTTAATGTCCGGTTGTAGATAACTTGAACCTTAACTTAATTAAAATGAATCAACAGTGTGAGTTACCGTGATGGTCTCTTCTCAGCGGAGTCCGGGAAGTGAACACGGTGTTGGAGTAATGCTTGTGCAGGTTGCTCTCTAGTTTCTAGTTCGCGCTTTGCCTCCTCTCCTCGCTCTCTTTTCCGAACAGGATAGCCACCATATATGCTAGTCGCTTGCTGTAGCTCCACATATTTACCTTGCCTTACCTATTAAGCTTAAATAGTCTTGATCACGAGGGTGCGAGATTGCTGAGTCCCTGTGGCTCACATATTACTTCCAAACCAGATACAGGGCCTGATGATTCCGCTCCAGATGACGCGCATGAGCTCAAGTGGGAGTTCGACGAGGACTCACGCCGATACTACGTGTCTTTCCCTGATGATCAGTAGTGGTGCCCAGTTGGGGTGATCGGGACCGTGTCGCATGTTGGGTTATCTTTTATTTTGGCACCATAGTCGGGCCATGAGTGTTTGAATGTTGTAATGCTATTTATGTACTTTGATTGACGTGGCAAGTGTAAGCCAACTATGTATCTCCCCTTTTATTATCTATATTACATGGGATGTTGTGATGATTGCCTAACTTGCGACATTGCTTTCAATGCGGTTATGCCTCTAAGTCATGCCTCGACATGTGGGAGATATAGCCGCATTGAGGGCATTACAGAAATTGCCCCTGTGATCGATGACACTTCTTCCTTTTCAACAGAGCTTCCATGCAAGCAAACCTCTATCGATCATTCCGATATCGCCCATTCCATTCTCTCTCATTCTTGCATTAGATTTTGCTACTGTACTTGATTGCTCCTATTCTGATGCATAGCCTATTTTGTTACCTGCTTTCATACCTTACCTACTTATTTTAAACTACTTAGTATAGGTTGGTTAGAGATCCATCAGTGACCCCCACCTCGTCCAAGTTGCCCCGCTTTATGTTCGATGACTCGATCAACGTGATCGACGTCCAGGCCTCGACACCGCACATCACCCACTTAGTTGTACTACTCTAGAGAGTTATTATCGAGTGCCGAGGGTGATACCACGTCCGCACTTTTGATGTTAACCCTATAGTGTAGCTATTGGTCGTGGTCATCAAGGGTGATTCCTCCTTCACCACTCCCGATAATGACTCTGTCGTGCAACCTCTGAAGTGTGGACCATCGAGGGTGATTCCTCCAAGCCTACCTTGACAGTTACATCGAGTGGGAATCCATTAAGGGTGATTCCTCGGGTTTCCCCCTTGCTATTTCGGACACACGGTTACTTTGACTTACCCCAGAACCATGATGACATTGAGTTAGCCCTAAGGGGTACCCGTGAGTGATGTGAAGTTACGTTGACCTGGAGGTTTCCCGAGAGATAATTACATGGCACAGCCGAGCATTCTTAGCCCTTGCCGTAAGTCCACGAGACGGGGTGATGGGGTCACATGATCGTGAGTCTCTACTCATTGACGTGCACTACCAAGACACTAACGTTTTGGATATTTGATCTGAGTAGGCCTCTGGCCTTTTCGCTCAAACCACCACGCGGGAATAAGTATGGGCACTCTGCGTCGTATGTATCAGTCGAAAGCTCTTTTGACGTCAGCAATGGAGCAACACGCGCCTGGGTGGCCCGCGTAAGCACCTTCCTCATATAAGGAGGTAGCCCGGACTGATCCAGGCCGTCCATGGAACGTGCAGGAGTGCGAAGGGTGATGGGACCAAGAGCCCTGAGCGCTTAGGATGTAGACTGGCGTATTGGACTCTCTGTTGAGCCTAGGTAGGACTGTAGTGTATTGATCGGCCGAGGCTAGTCATGACCTGATTGTGTGTCCGACCGGAGTTGATCGAGCGTGTTGGGTAGGTTTGTGCACCCCTACAGGGAAGATTGATCTATTCGAATAGCCATGTTCACGATAATGGACGCTCGGAGTTGTATCCCGATCGATACAACTAGAACTGGATGCTGAGGCATGTAATGGAAATAATGGCGCTGGGATTGTTTTCTCGCAGGGAGTCGAGGAAGTGATCTCTGGGCGATGTCAGAACATACTTACTAATATTATAATATGCCACTCTTATCTCTTCTGATGGTGCAAGATGCTTGAAGATGCTAGTCATCGATAGGCTAGGATTTTCCCTTCTCTTCTAGCATTCTGCAGTTCAGTCCATAGATACTACCCATTTCATTGTTATCGATGCATATGTAGTGTAGATCCTTGCTTGTGAGTAATTTGGATGAGTACTCACGGTTGCTTTGCTCCCTCTTTTCCCCCTTTTCCATTCTTCTCTGACGCCGCAACCAGATGGTGGAGCCCAGGATCCAGATGCCACCACCAACGACTACTACTGCCCCGAGGGTGCCTACTACTATGTGACGGATGCCGACGAGCAGGAGTAGTTAGGAGGCTCCTAGGCAGGAGGACTTGCCTTTTTGATCGTTGTTGCTTTTGTGCTAGCCTTCTTAAGGCAAACTTGTTTAATGTATGTTTGTACTCAGATATTGTTGCTTCCACTAACTCTTGTATATTCGAGCAGATGTATTCGAGCCCTCGAGGCCCCTGGCTTGTAATATAAAGCTTGTATTATTTTAATTTGCGTCTAGAGTTGTGTTGTGATATCTTCCCGTCAGTCCCTGATCTTGATTGTACACATTTGCGTGTATGATTAGTGTACGATTGAATTGGGGGCGTCACAAGTTGGTATTAGAGCCAACTGCCTGTAGGTAGCCTCCCTTCCAACTCCTTGGCTGAAGTTGAGTCTAGTCGCTACAAAACTTTCACTAACATGGTTGTTTGTCTTACGGGCCCATGTCGCCATTGGGTGGTGTTAAGATCTTTTACTCCTCGGCCTTTACTGTGGGACACTTATGATGTCTACTACACAACCTTCTTATTGTAGACTTTGTTGGGCCTCCAACTTCAGAGGTTTGTAGGACAATAGCAAATTTCCCTCAAGTGGATGACTTAAGGTTTATCAATCCATGGGAGGCATAGGATGAAGATGGTCTCTCTCAAACAACCCTGCAACCAAATAGCAAAGAGTCTATTGTGTCCTCAACACACCCAATACAATGGTAAATTGTATAGGTGCACTAGTTCGGTGAAGAGATGGTGATACAAGTGCAATATGGATGGTAGATATAGGTTTTTGTAGTCCGAAAATATAAAAACAGCAAGGTAACTAATGATAAAACTGAGCACAAATGGTATTGCAATGCTTCGAAACAAGGCCTAGGGTTCATACTTTCACTAGTGCAAGTTCTCTCAACAAGGATAACATAATTAGATCATATAACTATCCCTCAACATCCAACAAAGAGTCACTCCAAAGTCACTAAAAGCATAGAACAAACAAAGAGATTATTGTAGGGTACGAAACAACCTCGAAGTTATTTTTTCTGATCAATCCATTCGGCAATTCCTATAAGTATCACAAACAGCCCTAGAGTTCGTAGTAAAATAACACCTTAAGACCCAAATCAACCAAAACCCTAATGTCACCTAGATACTCCAATGTCGCCTCAAGTATCCATGGGTATGATTATACAATATGCATCACACAATCTCAGATTCATCTATTCAAACCAACACAAAGAACTTCAAAGAGTGCCCCAAAGTTTCTACCGAAGATTCAAGATGAAAATGTGAGCCAACCCCTATGCATAAGTTCCCAAGGTCATGGAACCCGCAAGTTGATCACCAAAACATACATCAAGTGAATCAATAGAATACCCCATTGTCACCACAGGTATCCCACGCAAGACATACATCAAGTGTTCACAAATCCTTAAAGACTCAATCCGATAAGATAACTTCAAAGGGAAAGCTCAATTCATCACAAGGACATAGAGGGGGAGAAACATCATAATATCCAACTAAAGTAGCAAAGCTCACGGTACATCAAGATCGTGCCAAATATGGAACACGAGAGAGAGATCAAACACATAGCTACTGGTACATACCCTTAGCCCCGAGGGTGAACTACTCCCTCCTTGTCATGGAGAGCGCCGGGATGATGAAGATGGTCACCGGTGATGGTTCCCCCCTCCGTCAGGATGCCGGAACAGGGTCGCGATTGGTTTTTTGTGGCTATAGAGGCTTGCGGCGGCGGAACTCCCGGTCTAGGTTTCTTTTTGGGGTGTCTGTATTTATAGGAATTTTTGGCGTCGGTCTCACATCAGGGGGGTCTCCGAGTCATCCACGAGGTAGGGGGTGTGCCTAGGGGGGTAGGGCGCGCCCTCCACCCTCGTGGATGGCTCGTGACTCTTTTGGCCCAACTCTTTTACTTCAGGGGCTTCTTTTGGTCCATAAAACATCCACAAAAATTGGTAGGTCAATTGGACTCTGTTTCGTATTCCTTTTCTGTAAAACTGAAAAACCGGGAAAAAATAGAAACTGGCACTAGGCTCTAGGTTAATAGGTTAGTCCCAAAATCATATAAAATAGCATATAAATGCATATAAAACATCCTAGATGGATAATATAATAGCATGGAACAATCAAAAATTATAGATACACTGGAGACGTATCAAGCAACCCCAAGCTTAATTCTTGCTCGTCCTCCAGTAGGTAAATGGTAAAATCAAATTTTTTGATGTGCAATGCTACCTAACATATTTATCCATGTAATTCTCTTTATTGTGGCAAGAATATTCAGATCCATAAGATTCAAAACAAAAGTTAAATATTGACATAAAAATAGTAATACTTCAAGCATACGAACAAAGAAATCATGTCTTCTCAAAATAACATGGCCAAAGAAAGCTATCCCTACAAAATCATACAATCTGGCTATGATCTATCTTCATCACACAAAAAATTGAAATCACGCACAACCCCGGTTTCAGCCAAGCAATTTTTTCTTACTTTAGTATTCTCAAACTTTTTCAACGTTCACGCAATACATGAGCGTGAGCCATGCACATAGCACTATAGGTGGAATAGAAGGGTGGTTGTGGAGAAGACAAAAGGAGAAGATAGTCAAACATCAACTAGGCGTATCAACAAGCTATGGAGATGCCCATCAATATATATCAATGTGAGTGAGTAGGGATTGCCATGCAACGGATGCACTAGAGCTATAAGTGTATGAAAGGTCAAAAAGAAACTAAGTGGGTGTGCATCCAACTTGCTTGCTCGTGAAGACCCAGGGCATTTAAGTAAGCCCATCGTTGGAATATACAAGCCAAGTTCTATGATGGAAAATTCCCTGTCAGGACCCCGATCCTAAGTTACACCGATTTAGCATGTAACACATCATATCACTTTGCGGCCTCACGCACGGTATTCCCACGGGTGCCACCTTACCTGGCCCGGGACCGTTTGCACCTTTTGTCTCACGCATATGATAGTGTCGCTAGCATCCATATGACAGAGAACCCGGGCCGACATGAATAGTCGTAAACCCAAAGTGGCACTAACTTACAGGGACATGCATACATGACCCAGCAACGTACGTGTCGGTCATCAGTGAGTAAATCCGGGCTGTAGCAGCTAGGCTAACAGGACTCCAAAAGTCACCAAACGGGCATCTCGGTACATCGTGCCTCGTGTCTCTACCGCATCATAGTCCACCCCAAGGGTCAGTGCTACGCACGGCCCCCAACACATATCCTACAAACAACAAAAACTAGTTACAACTCCTGGACAGAGATCAGGTTGATTAATAAGTCGAGAGACTTGGAGTGCCCGGAGCCCAATGTGTGGTAGTAGATGTTCATGAATCACGAACACAGAACTCGGTTCCTGAGGACGGTTTTAATGAGACAACCCACCATGTACTCCTACATGGCCACTCACCTCTACCTTTATCAAATCATGTTCACACACTTAGCTCACACACAATAGGACATGTTCATCACCATTCCAATGCATCCCCGATGAATCAAACCCGACTCAACTCTAAGCAGTAGCAGGCTTGAAAAACAAGCATGAATGAGTAGGCACATCAGGGCTCAAACAACTTCTACTCATGCTAGTGGGTTTCATCAATTTACTGTGACAATGACAGGTCATGCAGAGGAAAAGGGTTCAACTACAGTAGCATGTAGGAGTTGAGTCGTTATTGTCCTAATGCAGTAAAAGAGAGCAGGAGCGAGAGAGTGGAATTGTATCGGAATGAACAAGGGGGTTCTGCTTGCCTGGCACTTCTGAAGATAGCAATAGCTCTTCATTAGTGTCATCGATCACAACGTTGGAACAACGTCCACTGAGTGTAGCGACCAGACCTCAAACAGTCTGATCTCTGTGCTCCGGTGTCATCCCTGGATCAGTAATGCTGACACCACACAGTACTCGGAGGATTTATAGCAGAGTAGCAATCACACACTTATTACATCGAGTGTCTCCATAGAGAACTTATTACAATAAGTATGGCTTAAGGCCATCTAATAACGATAACAGCGGAAGGCTTGGAAGATAAGTGAGTCCATCAACTCCAACGACATCACTGTGTATAGAACCATGACCTAAAAACTCCTTAATCATCGTCTGAAAAGTTTGCAACATTAACGTTGCAGCTCGAAACGGGTCAGCACATGGAATATGCTGGCAATGTAACACATAGAGAGTAATGGAAGGAAACAGCTATACTATATGCATATTTGGCTGGTGGAAAGCTCTATGGTTACAGTTTTGCGTAAAGCCAATTTTTCCCTACATCAAAGGAATAAATTTATTTAACTATCATGGTGGTTGTTAAACATTGAGAATGGTTGACAGCATTCTCAATCCCAATTAAGCATCATCATTAACATAACCCAACAAAATTAATTTAGAGTAACATGTTGAGATTCACATCAAAATCCAAGTACTAGATACTCAAGATGTCCATAACCGGGGACACGGCTAACCATGATTAGTTTATTACACTCTGCAGAGGTTTGCGCACTTTTCCCCACAAGACTCGACCGCCGCCGTTTGGTTTCTCGCTCTAAATGGTGTTTGAGAAGACGGATGACCGAGACATAGTCTTTCAGAAGCACTAGCACCTTACGATTGGGTAGACCGTACCACCTACATCCCCTACATCTGCTAGTCTACCACTGTAAGAGTTCGCACAACTTAGTCAACTATGCTAGAGCCCATAATAGCTTGTGGCTGCACACGGAAGTTTCTAGTATGAATAGTCTCATGATCCCTTGGAGCCTGGGTGGCGGTCCAAAAGAAAACATGCAAGTCCTGGAATACCCAGGTGCCTCAATCCACCCAGATGTGTGTTTAAGTTGCCACCTTAGATAAACCATTAATTAACAATCTCACATTTGTCATGGATTTCACTCACCCAATCCACGTCTACTAGCATAGCATGGCACAATAAGCAAACGTAGAAGTAACTCCCAAAGGTTTGATAATAAACAGGTAATAGGTACTACCTCATCTACTTCCCATCCCACAATTTAATTAGATCCTAGTCATGCAATGTGTGAGGATTGATCTAATGCAATAAAACTGGGTAGTAGAAAAGGTATGATCAAAGTGTTACTTGCCTTGCTGATGATCCGCGAAACCTAACGATTCGAAGTAATAGGCGGCGCACTCCGGGTATTCTATCGCGGACAAACAGACAAGCATACAATAAGTACTCATCTAAAGCACGGGTAAAACTCACATAAGAGATCTAACCAGAAGGTTCAACTTAAGAACTCCGGTTTGCAAAAAGAATCAAATCAAACGAAGCAACGAAAGACAAACGATGAAAGAAAACAACTTCGTTCTACTAATCTGGATCTAGGGCCAATTTTACAGTAACAAAAACTTGTTTAAGTTGGTTAAATGGATAAAGGGTTTCGAGACGAAACTCTAGGCGCTTGAATCGCCTGATTCCGATAAATGAGCGAAAAGTTATACTAAAACGAAAATCGGATCAGGAATCGCGATCAGAAAAATCGCGGATTTAATCCGAGAAAAAGAAAAACGATGAACGCCAAATTTTTTTTCTCTTTTTTATTCGGCACGGAAAACGAGGCGCGACGAACCTCGGGCGGCGGGATCATCATCGTCGGCGGCGGTGGCTCCAGCAGCGCGCGCGGATCGAGGTGGGGCTGATGGGCTGGGGCGGCTCGGGCCGGCGCTATTTAAAGGCTGCCCCCGGGCGGTGTCCCGCTCGGGTACGGCCCGAAGTCGGTTCGTTTTTTTTAAATTATTCCGCTCGGAAGAAAAATAAAAAGAAATACTAAACGGACTCCAAAACTTCCGAAATAAATTTTCACGGGCTTCTAAAATCAAGCCGCACAAGGTGAACATTTATTTGGGCCCTAAATGCAAATTTGAAAAACGCACTTTTTTCCTAAATTCAAATAAAACACCAAAAACTCTGAAATAAAATCTTATTTGATTTTTTATTAAATCCTCAATATTTCTTTATTTTGGGAAAGTCATTTTATTCCCTCTCTCATATTTTTGTAATAGAAATAATTGATGATAAAATAAATAAAATCAAATGATCCTATTCTCAAAATTTGAGAGAACTCAAATATGAAAATAACGAAATCCCCAACTCTCTCCGTGGGTCATTGAGTTGGGTAGAATTTCTAGGATCAACCAAAATGCAAAATAAAATATGATATGCATGATGATCTAATGTATAACATTCCAAATTGAAAATTTGGGATGTTACACTGAGAGGGGAAAAATACCGACAAACAATGGAGAACACAATCAATGTAATGCAACAATATGATGCATGATCATGACATGGAAATATGAGTGTGTTGGGCTAATGCAACTACAACCAGATAGGTTTGAGCCATTTTGAACCAAAGGTTCAACCCCAAACTCATTTGTGATCTTAAATAGTGCTTTATCACGTTTTGCACTAAATAGCAAGTTAACTTGTTTAAACATGCATGAAACCTGTACAGATGGATAGATTGGATTTTTCTGTCATTTTTCATATATAACACTTTGCATTCGGAGTTACAGATTAATTTCTATGAATTTTTGTAGTTAGCAGTAATTTCTAAAATTTCCTGAATAAGAATAAATCCAGAAAACCATTACTGCGTCAGCATGACAACAACATTGCGTCAGCACGTCAACTGGGTTGACCCAGGTCATACCTGACAAGCAGGGTCCACATGTCAGTGACACAGGGCTAATCCTGGTCAAACCTGGCACTGATTGGGTATGACCAATGGTTGGGCCCGCTGTAAGTGGCTGTGGGGGGGGGGGTTAAATAGCGGGGTTAGGGCCTAATGATAGTGCCACGTCAGCACTCACCGGGCTCGGCTGGCGACGACCAAATCCGTGGCGGAAGCTCGCCGAAAAACCGCTACGGGGCTTGGTTTTGCACATGGTTTGCATCTACGGGTAGCTGAAGGTGCGGCGCATCTAAAGGAGGCATCGGGAGGTGTCAAGGTGCAGTGCAACGGCGGTGGCGACAGGTGGAGCGGCAGCCAGAGTTCGGCCGTGAACGGGGAGGCGGTTCTGATGCACAGCAGGACAAGCGAGCATGTGCGTGCGGCTCCTGGGAGTATGCTGAGCACGAAGACAAGCTCGGACACGAGCTTTGCTAGCTCTGTCCACGGCGGCCTCATGAGCGGCAGCGAGGAGCTTCGGTCATGGTTGGGGATCGGGGCTAGAGCACACGTGGAAGTGAGGGGACAGGGGGAAAGAAGGAGGAGCTCACGGCGATCTCGATGGCGCCGTCAGCGAGCTCGGGGACGCACTGGAGTCAATGAGGCAGCGGTGGCGATCTTCGGTGCCCGGATTGAAGATGAGGGCGAAGGGGGCTTCCCATAGCATCCGGTGATGCGTGGCTGATGAAGACAACGAAGAACGACGACACAGAGCTCGTGGGCATGACGGAGGGGCGAGGAGGTGGCCGTGGCCGCGGCGGCTTTGGACGGCGGTGACGAGCGCGCTCGAGTGCGCTGCGGGGAGAGAGCAGAGGAGGGGAGAGGCGGGGTGGATAGGCGAGAGGGGTCGGGGCGGTTGCGTGGCGTCGGCGGAAGCAGATGGTGGTTCGGGCGCGTGCCAGCGCGCGGTGATCACGCGTGCGGTGTCCGGCTAGCAGGAGCTGGACGACGACTTGCAGGGCCAAGTGGTGGGCTAGGCCGGCTACAGGGGTTGGTGGGGTCAGTGAGCTGCCAGGTAACTCTCCCTTTCCTTCTATTGTTTTCTGTTTTTCTATTTTCTGCAGTTTGTTTGCGATTTAGTTTAAACACCAAATCAACTTTAAACTTCATGAAAATAATTGTGTTAACTAAGTGGACTTAGCCAAAGCCACACAACATCTTTTAGAATTATTGAACATATATTTATTATATAACAGATACAGATATCCAATTCAAATATTTATCGAATTAATTTCAAATGCCCAAAATAAATATTTCTTAGACTTCAAAAATATTGGTTTGAATTTTACCTCTTGCCAATATTTTTACAGAATAACAGGAACATTTCCTTGGACTCATTTGAAAATATTTTTAATTTTGATTATTTCTGAAGTGATTTCTGAGGGTTTCAACTAACCTCAATTCAACTTTCAGAATTTAGACATGATGCATGGATGCTCACAGATGCAACTAATTACAAGAAATTCTAGGGTAGTGACAATTCACCCCCCACTAAACAAGAATCTCATCCCGAGATTCAAGCGAAGGGTAAAAAGGAAGAGGGGACTCGAACTATCACAATCATCATGATCCAACCATCCTCATCTAAGATATTGATTCATTGCATCATCTTCAACTTGACATCCTTGCTTTCGAGATCTTCAGCCAACATGAGGATAGGAGAGCGAGATAACTCTACAGGGATGGATCATCTAAATGATCACAGGGTCAACTCATAGAACGTGACGTAGAAACATCTCTTGAACTGAGGGACAAAACACATATGAGGAGCGATGGAAGAAGCAGGTGACGAAGGTTCAGATTAGTAGGCAACAATTCCATGCTTAGAATATGGTGCATGGTTTCAAAGTAGCCCGGAGATAATCACCATGATTCCATAACGGGACACCTTGGGGTGACTTGTAGAAATATTCCTTGAGTGGCAAAAAGAATTACATTTGATATAGAAATCATTGAAACTCTCTAAACCAGCACAATGAAAATCACAAACGATCGTTTGAAGGAGTTCAGAGAAATGGCATACTCAGTTTGGTAAGGAAACTAGGGTTACAAGACAAATCAGCAAGCGGAGAACACATTCCAGATGATGCCGAGGATATAACCCAGTGACTGTATGTGTTCTCAAGAACTTGAGCATTTCCATATCCATCAAGGTTTGCCAACATCTGTGCCAAGATGTTGGTGACACCTCGTACTACCATGATGAATATCGGTGGAGGATGCAGATGCAAAGGGAGATAACACCTTCTCAGATTTCACCTTAGCGAGGCCAAGGATATAAAATCTGGATGATCGACCGAGAGACATTTAGCACTCTGCTTCTAATGTTCTCCTTGATGTGCTAGCGTAACCCATTTATAGATATGGTTTGGTATCTAGAACATCAAGTAAAAGGTTGGACTTCGGGAGCACAAGAATCCATAAGGAACAACTACTGGAGTACATCCTACGAAATCCTTATGGGGAGGTGGCCAACTTCCTCAATCAAGATACTACAATAATAGGTCTTCCGGGTGGGTGTGTTGGCCACGACATCCACTTACCGGTTACAAGGAGACCAATATTATAATTCTTGGAATATGTTCCAATCATAATATCTGCATGAGATTCAGATCTGGTTGGTGTCAGGATATTCCAGACTCATCAAGTCTAGAAAGAAAAATGTAAGTTTGCAACACAAATCGATGAGATGGCGTTGCGAGATTCTCGGGGAGTGAACTATGATAACAAGCTCCAAAACATGAGTTGGTTCTGCTACATACATGTGAACACGTTGTCCAAGACAAGCATGACCACATAGTAGTCTTACAACGAAACACTACCGAGTTCTGATTGGGAACCATCATTGGGGAGAGCGAAGTCCTGCGCATGTACCTTTAGGTCCTTAAGGATTAGCACTTAAGTACTTCTTTTCCATGAACAAATCAATCAGTGGCTTGGTGTGCTAGGGATTCATATAGAATGAAGGTTGCAAGTCTCAACACCATAGAATACTTCGTACGTATGCATGAATGACTTGGATGATTCCAAAGGAAGTGAAACAAACTTTCTCAAATTCACAGCAGCAACTTGCATCATATGCACGTGAATTAGAGGAAGTCACTTCTTCCATCAAAATATAAACTTCATGAGCTAGCACAAACAAAATGCTTTCAAAAGTTTCCAACGCTAACTTAGATGTTCAACATGAATCATGGACAAGATGAAAATGTTGTCAATGGGCTCAACAACCAACCATCCAGGCTTCCATATATATGGAATTCCACAAATAAGTGAACATGGTGATAGCATTCGTCAGACCAAAGGATATAATGGTGTATGCCCCAGGGATCAACCACAAGTAAGACAACATTACGAACATCATTGGTTCTGATTTCATATGAGGATAGCCCGCACTGAAATCAAAGTTTAGACAAGACAATAGATCTAATAACTGATCACAAGGACCAATCGATGAAGATATCATCTTTCTTCAACACACACACGCACGAAAAGATATACTTTAACATGAACTATGTTAGACAAGATTTTATCTTCCAACTCTCCAAGTTATTGTTTGGCTTAACCAACTAGCTCAGGGGTACCCAACACAGATTCTTGGAGAAAGAGTGGTTTATTGGAGAACCAACTTGATCACGAACACAACATATCGGTCAGGGGACGACCTAGTGATACTTCCATGAAGATATCCGGAAAATCACTAACCACCGATATGTCTCTAATCTCGAGAACAATCTTGCTTTTCAAGGCAAGACGACATGATTAGAAGAGCAAGGGATTCAATCCTAACTCAAAGATCGAGGAGTGCGCCAAAAATAAGGACAAGGTAGCACGATCAATCCTAGAATAGTGATTCGATAACCAACACGCTAAGAGTTATATAAATGTTAACTACCAAGCAACACGGCTGCTAGGAGTATTGATTTCACACATCATGGTTCACTTGTCGGCATTCCGGTTGCGACAACATGGGACTGGGGAATGAAAAATGATGGCAAGAAGTATCACTACATCAAGATTCATGAGAGATGCTGCAATTCTCATGACAATCCTGACATAAAGGGGGTAATACTCCAAGGTAGAATAGAACAAAAGCTGGATTGGCATTTTGATCTGTGGAATACAACTACTTTGACCAGTCCAAGAAATGGATGAGGTGCTGGAGTTTGTTTCTCCTAGTCATTCCAGAATAGAATGGCTTGACGGACCACAAGAATAATAGGCATCGATAACACGAATGCACAACTACCATTGACTATCAATTGATAGACGATGGTCAGAATATAGATGAAGAGGGACAACTCAAAGGAAAATATGGTTTTCTGAGTTGCGGATGCATAGATTTAGTATGTCAAACAAGTTCAAAATATTTCTTCCAGATAATCCATGCAGAAAGGTAGGACTGGCAGAGTCACAATGCAGAATGGAGAACTCATCAAGAGCACTCTTATTGTGATGTTTTGGTTTAGGAGAGCTTCTGCCATAAGTAGTTCATGGTATTTGGAATAGGAAAATACCACAGACCTGAAAGACTATCACAAATGTTACTAATATCCTAAAGGAACTAGCAAACACTATCAACATGAAGTAAGTAGGGTGAATCTTGGGTTCAAGAACCCAGGAATAGAATGCCTACTAACTAAGCGGCATCACGGGATGCTTTCTAGAATGATGGCCAGAATCATCACACTGGGAACACAAAACATGGCTAGATTACTTGGTGATCCTCTAAGACACCTAGGGTCATAGTAATAGCTCCAACATATATACCAAGGCAATGAAGTACCTCAGCACACTTGTTAGTGTGGTTAATCTGGCCCAAAAGGACATCAGGAACATGGAGGAAACATTTGCAAGTGCATCAGACTATTTGGAAATCTGGGATGACTCGGACAGCATAACGGCTGTAAATGCTCAAAAAGATTTGAGACATCCTGCAAAAATGGTGGCATAACCACTCAGCATCACAATATCAAGGTTCTGAGGCCAGCTATGAACACACGAAAGTAGTAGGAGCTGAACTGAGACTTGAATCCATTATTCCTATAAGTCTAGGGATTAGTAACACGTGATCCTGATTGAAATAAGAGAAAGCCTAGTTACTTAACCCCGTAGGAAAGATAGGATGACTCGGATTAGAGGGGCATAAGGTAAAGGAGTAAAAAGAGCCTTATGTTCCCTTCCACAATCAATTCCCTTATATAACTAAAGCATTTCTAGACTCAACTTCGACCAGTTTGTCTTGGTAATCCTACAGGCAGTCAGGCTCTGATACCAAAAGTTGTAAGGACCCCGAACCTAAGTCACACTGATCTAGCATGTAACACATCATATCACGTTGCAGCCTCATGCACGATATTCCCATGGGTGCCACCTTACCTGGCCGGGGACCGTTTGCGCCTTTTGGCTCACGTATATGATAGTGTCGCTAGCATCCATATGACAGAGAAATCGGGCCGACATGACTAGTCATAAACCCAAAGTGGCACTAACTTACAAGGACAAGCATACATGACCCAGCAACGAACGTGTCGGTCATTAGCGAGTGAATCCGGGCTGTAGCAGCTGGGCTAACAGGACTCCGGAAGTCACCGCCTGACATTTCCCTGAAGTTACAGACACAGGAACAAAGTGGGACACATGCCGGCCAGTCTAGGTGTTCCAGAGCAGTAGTAACTGGGCTAGCAGGACTCCGGTAAAGCGGGCTGTAGCAGAATACCATGGCTTAGTGGAAGCACCAGACTACATTGCCCCATAATAGAGGCCACCAAGGATAGACAAGTAGGTTGTCGGATCCCACACATACCAAGCATTTCAATCATACACACAATATGCTTGATATGTGTAAATACTACATGGCATCACAAAAAAACTCTACGACTCAAAGTATTTATTCATTAGGCTCCGGTGAACCAAGTATTACAAACATGGTCTCATGACCGAACATACAGAGCATACAAGCAACAAGCACAAGCGGATGCTTAACTTGTCTGAGTACAGACAACTACAAATGAAAAGGCTGAGAAGCCCGACTATCTACAAGACCCTGCCGAGGGCACAAGATCGTAGCTGAGGTAACAAGCTAAACATTGAAATCCACGCGGAACTACTAGTGAGACTGAAGTCTCTCTGCAAAAACATAAATTAAGCAAACATGAGTACAAATGTACCCAGCAAGACTTACATCAGAGCTAACTACATATGCATCAGTATCAACAAAGGGCGTGGTGGATTTTAACTGCAGCAAGCCAACTTTTACTCGGTGGCTATCCTAAACTACGACTGCAAGTAACTCTTTGGAGGTGGCGCACACGAGTCCACATATTCACCAACCAATACACCACTATGGATTCGATCCCGTCTCCCTATGAGAATGTCATCCATAGCACTCACGCTTATCTTTCGAATTTTAGAGTATCCACCTTCACTTGTCTATGAACTGTATAGGCAACCTAGAGATCCTTTACCGCGGACACGACTATTCGAATAGATCATTTATAACCCTGCAGGGGTGTACTTCTTCACACATGCTCTCGCCACTTACCACAATTTACACGTCGTGTATCTCAGCAATCTTTAAGCGGAAGCCTGCCGAGGGAGTCGGCCACGACCTGACTAACCACCCAAGTCTCTAGTCCAGGTTTATTGCCTATTCAGGTTCCATCTGCAAGGAGATCCAGCTGGGGTGTCGCTCATGGCCCCAAACGATGAGCGCAGGGTTCCCGGGGCAACAAACGGGCGTCTCGGTACACCGTACCTCATGTCTCTACCGCATCATAGCCCACCCCTAGGGTTAGCTCTACGCACGCCCCCTACACAGATCCTACAAACACCAGAAACTAGTTGCAACTCCTGGACAGAGATCAGGTTGATTAATAAGTCGAGAGATCTTGGAGTGCCCGGAGCCCAATGTGTGGTAGTAGTTGTTCATGAATCACAAACACAGAACTCGGTTCCTGAGGACGGTTTCAATGAGACAACCCACCATGCACTCCTACGTGGCCACTCACCGCTATCTTTACCAAATCATGTTCACACACTTAGCTCACACACAGTTGGACATGTTCATAACCATTCGAATTCATCCCCGATGAATCAGACCTGACTCAGGTCTAAGCAGTAGCAGGCATGACAAACAAGCATGAATTAGTAGGCACATCAGGGCTCAAACAACTCCTACTCATGCTAGTGGGTTTCATCTATTTACTATGGCAATGACAGGTCATGCAGAGGAAAGGGGTTCAACTACCACAGCATGTAGGAGTTGAATCGTTATTGTCCTAATGCAGTAAAAGAGAGCAGGAGCTAGAGAATGGGATTGTATCGGAATGAACAACGGGGTTCTGCTTGCCTAGCACTTCTGAGGATAGTAATAGCTCTTCATCGGTGTCATCGATCACAACGTCGGAACAACATCCACTGAGAGGGGACAAATACCGGCAAACAAGGGAGAACACAATCAATGCAATGAAACAATATGATGCATGATCATGACATGGCAATATGAGTGTGTCGGGCTAATGCAACTACAACCAGATGGGTTTGAGCCATTTTGAACCAAAGGTTCAATCGCAAACTCATTTGTGATCTTAAATAGTGCTTTATCATGTTTTGCACTAAACAACAAGTTAACTTGTTTAAACATGCATGAAACCAGTACAGATGGATAGATTGGATTTTTCTGATCATTTTTCATATATAGCACTTTGCATTTGGAATTACAAATTAATTTCTATGAATTTTTTAATTTAGCACTAATTTCTAAAATCTCCTGAACAAGAATAAATCCAGAAAACCATTACTGCGTCAGCATGACAACAGCATTGCGTCAGCAGGTCAACTGGGTTGACCCAGGTCATACCTGACGTGCGGGGTCCACACGTTAGTGAGACAAGGCTAATCCCGGTCAAACCTGGCTCTTACTGGGTTTGACCAGTGGTTGGGCCCGCTGTCATTGGCTGTGTGGGGGGGGGGGGTTAAATAGCTAATGACAATGCCACGTCGGCACTCACCGGGCACGACCGACGATGACCAAATCCGTGGCGGTAGCTCGCTGAAAAACCGCTACGGGGCTCGATTTTGCGCGTGCTTTGCGTCTATGGGTAGTTAAAGGTGCGACGCATGTAAAGGAAGCAGCGGGAGGTGCCGGGGTGCAGTGTAGTGGTGGCGGTGATGGGCGGAGCGGCGGCCGGAGTTTGGCTGTGAACGGGGAGGCGGTTTTGACGCACAGCAGGACGAGCGAGTGTGTGCGTGCGGCTCCTGGGAGTGTCCTGAGTACAAAGACAAGCTCGGACGCGAGATTTTCTAGCTCTGTCCACGGTGGCCTCATGAACGGCGGCGAGGAGCTTCGGTCATGGTTGGGGATCAGTGCTTGAGCACGTGTGGTTGTGAGGGGACATGGGGGAAAGAAGGAGGAGCTCACGGCGATCTCGATGGCGTCGTCAGCGAGCTCGGGGACGCACTGGAGTCGACGAGGCAGCGGTGGCGATCTCCGGTGCCCGGGGTTGAAGACGAGGGTGAACGGGGCTTCCCACATCATCCGGCGATGCATGGCTGATGAAGACAATGAAGAACGATGGCGCGGAGCTCGTGGGCACGACGGAGGGGCGAGGAGGTGGCCGTGGCCGCAGTGGCTTTGGACGGCAGCGACAAGCGCGCTCGGGTGCGCTGCGGGAGAGAGCAGAGGAGGGGAGAGGGGTTGAGGCGGTTGTGTGGCATCTCCTACCAGCCTCCAGCGTCTGCGGAAGCACGAGGTGGCTCGGGCGCGTGGCGGCGCACGGCGACCATGCGTGCGGTGTCTGACTGGCAGCAGCTGGACGACGACTGGCACCGCCAGGTGGTGGGCTCGGCCGGCTACAGGGGTTGGTGGGGTCAGTGGGCTGCTAGGTAACTCTCCCTTTCCGTCTATTGTTTTCTGTTTTTCTATTTTTTGCAGTTTGTTTGCGATTTAGTTTTAACACCAAATCAACTTTAAACTTCATGAAAATAATTGTGCTAACTAAGTGGACTTATCCAAAGCCACAAAACAATTTTCAGAATTATTGAACATATATTTATTATGTAATAGATATAGATCCAATCCAAATAGTTACTGAATTAATTTCAAATGCCCAAAATAAATATTTATGAGACTCCAAAAATATTGGTTTGAATTTTACCTCTTGACAATATTTTTATAGAATAACGGGAACATTTTCTTGGACTCATTTGAAAAGATTTTTAGTGTTGATTATTTCTGAAGTAATTTCTGAGGGTTTCAACTAACCTCAAATCAACTTTCGGAATTTAGACATGATGCATGGATGCTCACAGATGCAACTAATTACAAGCAAGTCTAGGCTTGTGACATTCCCACTAGTATATGAAAGTGACAACACAGGAGACTCTCTATTACGAAGATCATGGTACTACTTTGAAGCACAAGTGTGGTAAAAGGATAGTAGCATTGCCCCTTCTCCCTTTTTCTCTCATTTTTTTGCTTTCTCCTTTTTTGGGGGGCCCTCTCTTTTTTGGCCTCTTTTTCTTATTATAATTTCTTATTTTTCGTCCGGAGTCTCAACCCAACTTGTGGGGGAATCATAGTCTCCATCATCCTTTACTCACTTGGACAATGCTCTAATAATGATGATCATCATCACACTTTTATTTACTTACAACTCAAGAATTACAACTCAATACTTAGAACAAAATATGACTCTATATGAATGCCTCCAGCGGTATACCGGGATGTGCAATGACTCAAGGGTGACATGTATGAAAGAATTATGAAAGGTGGCTTTGCCACAAATACGATGTCAACTACATGGTCATGCAAAGCACTGTGAAAATGATGAAGCGTGTCATAATAAATGGAACGATGGAAAGTTGCATGGCAATATATCTCGGAATGGCTATGGAAATGCCATAATAGGTAGGTATGGTGGTTGTCTTGAGGAAGGTATATGGTGGGTGTATCGTATCGGCGAAAGTTGCGCGGCACAAGAGAGGCTAGCAATGGTGGAAGGGTGAGAGTGCGTTTAATCCATGGTCTCAACATTAGTCATAAAGAACTCATATACTTATTTCAAAAATCTACAAGTCATCAAAACAGAGTACTACAAGCATGCTCCTCGGGGAAGGGTTGGTAGGAGTTAACCATCGTGCGGTCCCGACCTCCACTGATAAGGAAGACAATCAATAAGTACCTCATGCTCCAACTTCATCACATAACGCTTCACCATACGTGCATGCTACGAGAATCACAAACTTTAACACAAGTATCTTGGAAATTCACAATTACTCCACTAGTATGACTCTAATATCACCATCGTCATATCTCAAAACAATCATAAAGAATCAAACTTCTCATAGTATTCAATGCACTTTATATGAAAGTTTTTATTATATCCCTCTTGGATGCCTATCATATTAGGACTAAATTTATAACCAAATAGAATTACCATTCTATTTAAGACTCTAAAAATAATATAAGTGAAGCATGAGAGTTCATCTATTTTTTCAAAATAAAACCGCTATCGTGGTCTAAAAAGATATAAGTGAAGCACTAGAGCAAATGACAAACTACTCTGAAAGATATAAGTGAAGATCAATGATTACTCGAATAATTATGCAACTATGTGAAGACTCTATAACATTTAAGAATTTCATATCTTGGTATTTTATTCAAATAGCAAGAAAAACAAAACAAAATAAAATGACGCTCCAAGCAAAACACATATCATGTGGTGAATAAAAATATAGCTCCAAGTAAGGTTACCGATAAACGAAGACGAAAGTGGGGATGCCTTCTGGGGCATCCCCAAGCTTAGGCTCTTGGTTGTCCTTCAATATTACATTGGGGTGCCTTGGGAATCCCCAAGCTTAGGCTCTTGCCACTTCTTATTCCATAGTCCATGGAGTCTTTACCCGAAACTTGAAAACTTCACAACACAAAACTCAACAGAAAACTCGTAAGCTCAGCTAGTATAAGGAAATAAAATCACCACTTTTCATACCATTTTGAACTCATTCTTTATTTATACTCGTGTAATATCTACTGTATTCCAACTTCTCTATGGTTCATACCCTCCAATACTACTCATAGATTCATCAAAATAAGCAAACAACACATAGAAAACATAATCAGTCAAATACAGAATAGTCTGTAGTAATCTGTATCTCTCAAATACTTCTGTAACTCCAAAAATTCTGAAATGAACTTTTGGACGTGAGACATTTGTCTATTAATTATCTTCAAAAACAATCAACTTAAAAGCACCCTTATGTAAAAAGTGACAGCAAATCTCGTGAGCGCAAAGTTTCTGTTTTTTACAGCAAGATCACATTAACTTTCACCCAAGTCTTCCCAAAGGTTCTACTTGGCACTTTATTGAAACAAAAGCTATAAAATATGATTACTATAGTAGCTTAATCATGTGGACACACAAAAATAGTAGGGGTAAATATTGGGTTGTCTACCAACAAGCACTTTTCTTTAATGCCTTTTTAGCTTGGCATGACAATTTCAATGATGCTCACATAAAAGATAAGATTTATAATATAAAGAGAGCATCATGAAGAATATAACTAGCACATTTAAGCCTAACCCACTTCCTATGCATGGGGATTTTGTGAGAAAACAACTTATGGGAATAAGAATCAACTAGCATAGCTTCAAGATTTTCAACACATAGAGAGGAAACTTGATATTATTGCAATTCCTACAAGCATATGTTATCATGGATGCATATGAATGATCTATTTATAAACAACCAAATTGAAAATTGGGACGTTACAAACATACCCCCTTAAGATGAATCTCGCCCTCGAGATTTAGGTTGGCTAGCAAAAATGTGTGGGTGGTCCTGTCGGCGGTCTTCTTCTCGTTCCCACGTGGATTTTTCCTTGGTATGATGACTCCACTGAACCTTGCAAAACGTGATGACCTTGCTGCGGGTAACCCTGCTTGCAGTTTCGAGAATCTTGATGGGCTTCTCCTCATAAGTCAGATCGTTATCCAAATGTATGGCCGCCAATGGCATCGTTTGTCTCAAAGGAATATCGGCCATCTCTGCATAGCACTTCTTCAACTGGGAAACGTGAACCACATCATGAACCCTTGACAAGGCTTCTGGTAATTCCAACTTGTAGGCAACTTCACCCATGCGTTCTAAAACTCTGTACTACCCCATAAACCATGGTGCTAACTTTCCCCTGACTCCAAATCATTTAATTCCTTGCTCGAAGTGGCGACACACGAAGATATGTTGTTTCTCCGACTTCATAAGTTACTTCCTAGCGTTTAGTATCGGCATAACTCTTCTATCTAGATTGGGCTATTTTGAGTCTGTCACGGATCAGCTTGACTTTCTCCTCTAAATCTCTAATTAAATCTGGTCCGAATAATTTACGGTCTCCAACTTCATCCCACATCAATGGTGTCCTGCACCTCCTTCCGTACAAAGCTTCGAAAGGGGCCATCTTCAGACTAGCTTGATAATCGTTGTTATATGATAACTCTGCATAAGGTAGATTTTCATCCCAACTAGATCCATAATATAGCACAGAAGCAATCAACATTTCCTCTAGAATCTGATTGACTCTCTCGGTCTGCCCATGTGTCTACGGATGAAAGGCTATACTGAACTCTAGCCTGGTACCCAAAGATTCATGTATTTGATTCCAAAAATTCGAGGTAAACTATGTTCCTCTATCTAATACGATATTCCTCGGAACTCAATGCAGACATACAATCCTGGTCATGTATATCTTGGCCAACTTAGCACTTGTATATGTGGTTTTAACAGGGATGAAGTGAGCTACCTTGGTCAAGCGATCAACAATAACCGAGATGTAATCATATCCTGAACGAGCCCTGGGCAATCCTGTGATAAAATCCATGCCAATCTTATCCCACTTCCAATCTGGTATTAGTAAAGGTTGAAGTAATCCTACTGGTTTCTGGTTCTCTCCTTAACCCTCTGACATACGTCGCATACTGCGACTTACTCAGCAATATCCTTCTTCATACCTGTCCACCAAAAAAATTCCTTCAAGTCCAAATACATCTTGGTGTTGCCTGGATGTGTCGAGTAAGGTGAATCATGAGCCTCCTGAAGAATCAACTTCCCGATCTTTGGGTCATGGGCACATAAATACGCTTCTCAAACCATAAGGTTCCATGTTCATCCTCACGAAATCCTTCTGCCTTTCCTAGGTTCATCCTTCCCTTTATTTTCCCAATACCTTTGTCTAACTTATGGGCTTCTCGAATCTTTCCCATCAAAGTGGATTGAATTTCCATTGTGGTAACAAAACCTCGTGGGACTATCTCCAATCGGAGATATCTGAGATCATGGACTAACTCATGAGGTAATCCTCCTGCTGTGAGGGTATTAACATAGCTCTTGCGGCTCAATGCATCTGCCACAACATTGGCATTTCCTGGGTGATGATGCCATCTCATGCCATTATCCTTTATAAGATCAAACCATCTTCTCTGCCAGAGTTTTAACTCCTTCTGCGTGAGGATGTATTTCAAACTCTTATGATCCATGTAAACGATGCAAGTATTTCCGATAAGAAAATGTCTCCAGGTCTAGAGTGCATGCACTACAGCTGCTAACTCCAAATCATGCGTTGTGTAGTTCAACTCATGAGGTCCAAGTTGACGTGAGTTATAGGATACTACTTTTCCTTCTTGCATAAGAACACCTCCAAGTCCCTGACGTGAAGCGTCGCAATACACCTGAAAAATCCTTGCGTATATTTGAAAGATTTATCACTAGGGCTGTGACCAAACATTTCTTCAGCTCCTGGAAACTGGCCTCACATTTGTTGGTCCAAAGAAAGTTAGTGTCTTTCTTCAATAAGTCCATCAGGGGCTTTGAGATCTTGGAGAAATTCTCAATAAATCAATGGTAATAACCTGCAACTCCAAGGAAACTACGAATCTCTCCGACTGAGGTGGGTGCTTTCCATTGGTTGATGGATTCAATCTTTGAGGGGTCTACTGCTATTCCTTATCTTGATATAACATGTCCAAGAAATCCGACTTCCTTCAACCAGAATTCGCACTTGCTGAACTTTGCATACAATTGATGTTCTCTGAGCTTCTCCAGCACCAAGCGCAAATGTTCCTTGTGTTCCTCTTCATTCTTTGAGTAAACCAGTATATCATCAATGAAAACAACGATAAACTTATCCAAAAACTCCATGAATACCTTGTTCATCATGCTCATGAAATAGGCAGGGCGTTACTCAAACCAAAAGACATGACCGTGTACTCATAAAGCCAATATATCGTGGTAAAGGTTGTCTTGGGTATGTCCTGCTCTCGGATGTTCTACTGGTGATATTCTGAGCGAAGATCGATCTTGGAGAAAACACTAGCTCTGATTAACTAATCAAACAGGCCATTAATCATTGGTAAGGGGTACTTGTTCTTGATGGTCACCTTGTTCAACGAATGATAATCCACAACCATTCTCAAGGTTCCGTCCTTCTTCTCTACTAAAAGAACTGGGGCTCCCCAAGGTGATAAACTCGGTCGGATATACCCTTTCTCTACTAATTCCTTAATCTGCTTCTTAATTTCCTCCAAATCATTGGCAGGCATCCGATACGATCTCTTGGATATCGGTCATGTGGCTGGCAATAGCTCGATCAAAAACTCAATGTCTCTATCCGGTGGCATGCCGGGCAATTCCTCTAGGAAAACATCGGGATAATCCTTCACAACTGGTACTTCCTCCTCAACAACTCCTGAAAGAGAATTCATCTGAGTCCTCCTTGGCGTACGCCTCGACACATAATTGATCCATTTACCATCTGGGGTGGTGAGAAGAATCGACTTACGGGCACAATCAATATTCCCTTCATACTTGGATAGCCAATCCATGCCTAGAATTACATCCAATCCTTGTGATTCGAGGATGATGAGGTCGGTGGGAAAAACGTGTCTCCCTATGGTCAATGGCAACTGAAAACATCCCCGACTTGACGTAGACTTTGCTCCTGTGGAACTCAATAACATTGGTGTATTAAGGGCTATGGTCGGCAACTTAAAATTATCCAAAAACCCCCTTTATATGAATGAATGTGATGCACCAGTGTCAAAAAGAGCAAGGGATGTAAAAGAATTAATCAAGAACTTACAACCAACGGCGTCAGGCTGGTCATAAACTTCCTCCACATCGACATGGTTCACCTGTCCTCTGGTGAAGGGATTGGTCTTCTTGCCTCCAGAGCTTCCATTACCGTTCCCGTACTTGGCCTCAGGGAAATCTGTGGCATAGTGTCCGGTTTTCCCGCACTTGAAACAAGTAATGTGACTCAGATCTTTCTTTGCGGGTGTTGTGGGGCTGGAACGATTCTGTCACAGCCCTAGCTTCAGCCTTGTTGTGGTCTAGTCTTGGTTGTTGCATCATGTTTAAATTTTCTTAAACCTGAAATGGGGATGTCCAAACCCTAGCACCAAATGAAATGCAACTAGGATCAAAATAAGAATATTTTGAATGAACCCAAAATGCCCTTCATAAATGCCCATCATTTTTGAATTGGTCTAGAACCTCTCCCAAAAATGATGCACATATTTCTCGGCCATTCTGGATTTTTGAATTAACTAATATTGTATTTGAATTGGGGCATTTAAATACTATAAATATTTTTAAATGCTCCAACAATTTTGGAATTAGTTGAGGGCCTCTGGAATAATTCATTTAGTGCCCATAACTATTTTCAGAATTTTTAAAAGTGATTTGGTTTGAAAACCAAATTTAAACAAATTTGCATAAATAGAAAAGCAGAACAAATTATTATTATTAGAGAGAGAGAACTGACCTGGCGCCCACTAGTCCGGCCCAGCACGGCCCAGTCCATCTGGCCGTGCCAGTCGTCCCCTTCCTTGGGACAGAAGGACACCGGGCATGTGCCCCTTGCGCGCGGCCACGCGCCTCGGCCACCTTCTGCTTGTCGTTGCCTCCCCGACGTCTCTCTGGACGCCCTGGACGTCGGCACGCACCCCCGACCCCTCTCACTCTTCCCCGAGGCCCTCTTGCCCTCTGCTCCCTCTCTCTCACCCGAACCCACTACAAGAAATCAGTTAATACATGACGGATTTCCGGTGACGATCTGGGAATCCGTCATGAACCGGCCTAGTATGGCCCCAAAGCCCGCCCAAGCCCGCTGGAGCCCGCCTAACCCATTCCTCATATAAAATCTAACCCTAAGCCCCTCCCTGCCATCATCTCGTTCTCCCTCCGCCGCCTCCCCCATCTTCTTCCTTCTCCCAGATCCACCCCTTTCCGTCCGCCGCACACCCACCGCTTTGACGGTCTCTCGTTCCTCGACCCAGTCCCTACCTCCCCGGCCTCTCTCGTCCTTTCTCCACCCACACCTAGTGGCAACTATCCCTCCCCCTCCGCCCTATCTTCATGATGCATCCGCAGCATGTGTTGCTGATCTGTCGAGTTTGACGGCGGCAACAGCTCGATTGATGAGATCCGCGTCTTGGGTGCTCACAGATCCAGCTTGGGCTCAACCCCCGATGTTGGCCTTGTCGGAGCGGAGCGATCGTGCGGTGGCCGGTCTAGGACAATGGCTCGCGGGAGGCCGTAGTGTACCCTAGCCCCCGCTGGATTCCGGTGTGGCTCCCGCCCTTTCTGTTGGCTTCCTCGACAACATAGCCTCAAGATGCTGCTTCGACCACAAGTCAGCTTCATTTTCCTAAGATGGTAGTCATAACAGACGTTCGTGGGCAGGGTGGGAAGCCTAAGGCATGTGTGTGGCCTCCCTCTTCAATCGATTGCTTAAGCTTGGCTACTGCCTTCTCCAAATCTTAGGAAGTTGTGCGTGCGTGCTGACATGGTGGCGGCAGCGGCTATGGACGTGTATACGAGTGAGATGTATGTGCGTGCAGTTGACCATGAGTTGTGTTTGCGGGTTTCCTCTCTGTATCTTTGACACTGAATTTTCTCAGTATCTTTACACTGCAGGGTACCCAGTAGAGACAGAAGGCACATGTTCGTCAAAAGGCTGCACTGTGCTATGCGGGCTTCTATCAAGATCAACTTTTGTTTAATTTTCTACAAAGATCTAATTCAATTTAGATTTTTCTGACAGTTTCATGTATATTTGTTCTCTAAATCCATATAATTAAGTGTTCTATATGCATTCAGTTTAGTTTTCTATCAAAATATAATTCAGTATGAATCAATGTAATCAAGTGGTGAATAATTTCATCAAATAGGATACATGATTTTTGTTATACTGTATTAATATGGTGACATGTTCTAATTAGAGTTTTCTATCAAAATATAATTAAGTATGAATCAATGTAATCAAGTGGTGAATAATTTCATCAAATAGGAGACATGATTTCTGTTACTGTATTAATATGGTGACATGTTCTGTTTAGAGTTTTCTCCATACACTTTTGTCCATATTGTCAACTGCAGCTTGGTGAATATATATAACCAGAATTAAGTTTAATCTGAATCTAAGAAGAAAAATACATCAGTACAATGTGGCAGTACTGCAGTTATAATACAGAGGTTTAAACCTGTTCATTTGTGTACTAAGAAAATGTAGTACTGCTACCATTAGTTGTGCGCCTACTAATACTAGAACCAATGCCATGTTAGTTCACTCTCCCTCAACCTGGAGGCACACACCAAGCTAGCACTTGCCAACACAGTGACACACATTTCTTCTTCAACTCGTGTGCTCCCTGCGTCCAAGCCAGGTTGCCTTCCGCAATAGTTTTGCCGAGAAGGGTTGATGTCTACTGTTTGATCCTAAATCTTTTCCCTGATGTTTTCCCCTTTTTACGATCAATTAACACTGTAATCTCGCTGATCATGATATATGTTTTTTTTGGATGTAGGTCTAGGTGGTGTTGTAGAAGCCGTGCCACTGCATGGCGCGCAATAGAGCTCGAGAGGGCGGACGCGATAACTGTTTGTGGAGCTGCTCCGTGATCAACCAGGGGTTTGTTCTCTACTAGCACTCCTATGATTTCTCTAGTATTTCCATTCCCTAGCTCAATTGCTGCTGAACTGCACCTATTTATTTGATCTATTTCTAAGTTAGGCATTTTTCACCATGGTGTGATTTTCTACTAATTTGTTTGTGCCCCTTGGATCTTGTGGTGAACTTCTCATGCACTTGAATTAAAAGTAACCCTAGCATGCATGTTGTTAAGAGCAATAACTGATACATCCTATCCAGTATCTCTTCAGAGAACCATTTGCCACTTAGTTTTATAGATTTATTAGTGGCCACAGCTTATAGTTATTTTGCATGGCATTTGAAGTTTACTTGTCAAGCAATTGTTGTTTACTACTGTAAGCACCTGACCGCCAGCCCCCGATGACCGCCTCCGCCTCAACCATTCATGCCTACTTACAAGGCTAGAAAAATAATGTATTACTAGACACAACTATAGAAGTATGTAGATCTTGTTTTCTCAACACATAACTATCCCTTCTTTTATCTTAGTAACTTATCATCAAGGATCACTGGACATATGATAATTGAACGAATCTTGTGCACTATTGTATGTATTGTCCCCTTTGTTAGACCGTTTTTTTTCCTTTTTCTTGTTTGGATGATATGCACAAGTACGTAAAATTTAATTTTTTTACCCACAACTTGGTTGTCTTAATTAATATGGATCTACATGAAACTTATATATGTAGTGGATACTATGTTATTTTCATTTGTAGCACTGCAAGATTTAAGAATTTTGGAGAGCATGGGTTATTCATTTTTACTTTGTTACAATTCTCTTATTTTACAATCTATGCATATCTACAAATATATAATGGCCTTGTAAATATGCTAGGTATGATTGCGTACCAGGCTACTTGGTGCTGCCCATCAAAATTCGCATGACATGATAGTTTCCATCAGGACGGCCGATGGCAAGAACTTGAATAACAACTTCAATAGTTTAAATGTTCTATTTGTGTGAACTAGATTGTGCTGTTTTCTAACTTTGCTGAGTGATATATTTTATTAATCTATGTTGTAAATTATCATTTCGTGGAGGATTTTGTAAACTGCTATGTTATAGATGCTTGCAGATGATTGCATATATTGATTCATATGTGCACGTGAGGCACTTTGGAAATACCTTGTCTTAGCATTATGATTCATAACGCATCATGCTTTAAAATTTAATTGTTGAAAATTGGGCTGAATGAAATAGGCTAACGGGTCGAACTAATGGGCTACCCCATGTAGGATATCCATGACGATTTCTGTGATGAAAAATAGTGTCCACGTAGGCGGCCACGTGATTCTAGTTGGTTAATTGAAAACTCTACATGGCGTTGGTCCATGACGGTCTGTTCCGTCACAATGGTTTGGGCCTTGGGCGGGCCTGGGGTAGATCCTTGGCGGTCAAAAACCGTCATGGACAGCACCATGTCAAATTATGACGCGATATACATGACGGATTTCAAATCCGTCAAGGATGGGCACCCATGACGGATTTTGCCTAGCCTGTGACGGATTAGAACCGTCACGTATTAACAGGTTTCTTGTAGTGACCCGGGCGCCACCGTCGTTGCCGCTTGTTGCTGGCGCGCCCACCGCCGATGCCTTGCCTCCCCGATCAGTCCAGCACCTCCGCCACCTCGCACCATGCCTCTCCATCGAAGGAAGCTAACACGAAGGCCCTGTGGAGCCGCCATCGTGCCATCTTCCTCGTCTCTGTCTGGTGATTGCCGTCGTCGATTCGCCGCATGCAGGACGTCCCCGAGCCCGCTTAGCTTGTCTACGTGGCCGCTGTGAGCTCGCCATCTTTCCCCCCTCGTTATCTTTGTCGTTTGCAACCTCCAGCTTCTGTAACCGTCATGGCCGAGCTGCCCCTACCGCCGGCCATGTCGCCGTCGTCATTGGAGCCACTACAACTCGAGCCTGAGCGCGTCACCGTGCTCAGCATGTCTGCAGGAGCACGAAGCACCCCACCGCTCGACCCGCCGTGCACCAAAACACCGATTCCAAGCTTGACCGAACCACGGCCGCCGTAAACCTCGTCGTCGGCGTTGATTCCAGCGGCCCCCACGCCCAACTCCGCCTTCTCTTGATGCGGGCGAGCAAGGACTATGCCCTGGTGCCCTCAGCGCGCTAACCCGGCGCCTCTAGCGCAAATACGGCGTGCCCCGCCATGTTCTGTGGTCGCCGCCGGCTGAACTCTGGCGAAGTCAACGTGGTCCCATCTTTAGCAGCTAATGACATTGCTAATTAACCCTAGAGCCACTTACAGACGGGCCCCACTTCCTAATTAACCATGGTTTAGTTTTGTTTAGACTAAACTAACCCCGCAGGGCCCACAGGTTAGTTTGACCTGGCCACGTCATGTGTTGACCGACCCCACACGTCAGCGTTGACTTGCTGACGTGGCTGTTGACCTGACCCCACCTGTCGGTGGCCCAGACAGCACTGTGTGACTGACCAGTGGACCCCACTGGTCAGGTTTGACCTGGACCATGCCCCATTGACCTGCTGACATCATGATGATGTCAGGCTGACGCAGTAATCCTTTTCTGGAATTTAAATAAATCTTAAATGATTTATTTATTTCAGAAAATATCCAAAACTTCTAAAAATCATAGAAAATCAACCGTAGCTCGGAATTAAATAAATTATATATGAAAAATGATCAGAAAAATCCAATCTTTCCATCTGTGCCCATTTCATGCATGTTAGAACAACTTATGGCTGCTGTTTAGGCCAAATCATATAAATGGCATTTGAATTTCACATATGGAGTTTGAATTTGAACCTTTGGTTCAAACCAACTTCATTTAATCTGGTTGCTAGATGCATTAGCCCAAACACCAGCATTTTGCCATGTCTTGATCATGCATCATATTGTGCATTGCATTGATTGTATTTCCTTCTGTGTTGCCGGTATTTGTCCCCTCTCAATAGACGATGTTCCGATGATGAGTTTGATGACACCGATGAAGAACAATACTGTCTTCAGAAGTGCCAGGCAAGCAAAACCCCTTGTTCATTCCGATACAATCCCACTCTATCGCTCCTGCTCTCTTTTACTGCATTACAACAACACCGATTCAACTGTTACATGCTGCGGTAGTTGAACCCCTTTCCTCTGCATGACCTGTAATTGCCACAGTAAATAGATGAAACCCACTAGCATGAGTAGGAGTTGTTTGAGCCCTGATGTGCCTACTCATTCATGCTTGTTTGTCATGCCTACTACTGCTTATAGTTGAGTTAGGTCCGATCCATCGGGGATGAATTGGAACGTGGTGAACATGTCCTATTGTTGAGAGCTAAGTGTGTGAACACGATTTGGTAAAGGTAGCGGTGAGAGGCCATGTAGGAGTACATGGTGGGTTGTCTCATTGCAGCCATTCTCAGGAACTGAGTTCTATGTTTGTGATCCATGAACAGTTACTACCACACAATGGGTTCCGGTAACTCGGCCCCTCTCGGCTTATTAATCAACTCGATCTCTGTCCAGGAGTTGCAACTAGTTTCTGGTGTTTGTAGGTAGTGTTAGTAGTCTACCAAGTGGCACCTGATACAGGTGGGCTTGGGACTGACTAGGCACAGTGGCACGGTGTACCAAGTAGCACCCGAATGGTGGGCTTGGGAACCCTGCACACATCATTTGGGGCCGTGAGCGACACCCCGGCCGGATCTCCTTGCGGATGGAACCCGAATAGGCGATAAACCTGGACGAGAGACTTGTGTGGTTAGTCAGGTCATGATCGACACCCTTGCGCGGCTTCCGCTTGAAGGTTGCCGAGGTACATGACGTGTACAGGGCAATAAGTGGCGAGAGCGTGTGTGAAGAAGTACACCCCTACAGGGTTATCATTATCTATTCGAATAGCCGGATTCCTCGGATATGGAAACTTGGACCCCTTGCATAGTTCATAAACAAGTGAAAGTGGATACTCTAAAATGCGCAAGATAAGCGTGAGTGCGATGGATGGCGTTCTCGTAGGGAGACGGGAGCGTATCCATAGTGGTGTATTGATAAGTTGAATATGTGGACTCGTGTGCGCCACCTCAAAGAGTTATTTGCAGTCATAGTTCAGGACAGCCACCGAGTCAAAGCTGGCTTGCTGCAGTTAAACTCCACCACCCCTTTGATGATACCAATGCATATGTAGTTAGTTCTGATGTAAGTCTTGCTTGGTACATTTGTACTCACGTTTGCTTAATTTATGTGTTGCAGAGAGACTTCAGTCTCGCTAGTAGTTCCACGTGGACTTCGACGTTTAGATCGTTACCTCAGCTACGATCTTGTGCCCTCAGCAAGATCTGGTAGATAGTCAGGCTTCTCAGCCTTTTTCATTTGTAGATGTCTGTACTCAGACATGTTAAGCTTCTGCATGTGCTTGTTGCTTGTATGCTCTGTGTGTTGGGTCATGAGACCCATGTTTGTAATATCTCGCTCCTCGGAGCCTAATGAATAAATAATCTGAGCCGTAGAGTCTTGTTCTGATGCCTTGTTGTATTGCACATATTGAGCATATTGTGTGTATGATTGAAATGCTTGGTATGTGTGGGATCCGACAACCTAGTTGTTTATCCTTGGTAGCCTCTCTTATGGGGAAATGTAGTCTTGTGCTTCCATGAGCCATAGTAGTCCGCTACAGCCCGGTTCACCGGAGTCCTACTAGCCCAGCACTACTGCTCTGGAACACTTGACTGGCTGGCATGTGATTCACTTCATTCCTGTGTCTGTCCCTTCGGGGAAATGTCAGGCGGTGACATCCGGAGTCCTGCCTAGCCTGCTACAGCCCGGTTCACCGGAGTCCTGTTAGCCTAGTGATACAGCCCGGATTCGCACGCTATTGACCGACATGCTCGATGTTAATTCATGTATGCCTGTCCCCGTAAGTTAGTGCCACTTTGGGTTCATGACTAGTCATGTCGGCCCGGGTTCTCTGTCATATGGATGCTAGCGACACTATCATATACGTGAGCCAAAAGGCGCAAATGGTCCCGGGCCATGGTAAGGCGACACCCGTGGGAATACCGTGCGTGAGGCCGCAAAGTGAAATGAGGTGTTACCGTCTAGATCGATGTGACTTGGAATCGGGGTCCTGACAGATTCTGATTGTTGTGTCCTCCATTCCCATTGGCATTCTTATGGCGATTATGGTTTGTATCCATACCCTCCATGACGTGAATGTCCTCCATGGTTATGGTGAGTGTGTCCACCATACTTGCCAGATCCTCATCCATTATTTCCCGAGTACGGGGTATAGCGGGGCTTCTGCTGAACTCCAGAGTTATACTTTCCCTGTCCGTACTTCCTCTTGCGATTCTCCACCTGCTGCTACTTGCCTTCTAGAATGAGAGCCTTGTCGAGCAACTCTTGATAATTGTTAAAGGTAGCCACGGTCTACTAAAGTCCCAGATCATCGTTTAGTCCCACCAGAAATTTCTCCTGCTTAGCGGCATCATCAGCCATGTCTCCGGGAGCATACCTGGATAACTTGCTGAATTCCTCCACATAATCATCAACAGAATGATTTCCCTGGCGTAAGTTGCGGAACTCACGCTTCTTCAGACTCATAGTTCCAGCTGAAACATGTGTGGTACGGAATGCCTGCTAGAACTGATCCCAAGTCACATTGGCTATGGGGAATGTGGTGGTGTAATTCTCCCACCATCAAGCTGCTGGTCCATCCAGTTGATGTGCGGCAAAGCGCACCTTCTCAGCGTTAGAGCATCCCACGGTGGTCAGCTCCCTTCTGATCTTGCGAAGCCAGTCGTTTGTGATGATCGGTTCCGTGCTGCTAGAGAACACGGGTAAGGTTGTCGACCGGGGGTGGTGGCAGTGGGTTGTTGTAGTTCTGGTTCTAATCCTGGATGAGAATCTGCATGAGGGCATTCTCGTTCAGGATCAAGTGGGTAAGTTCCAATGGGAATTCCTGGTCACGTCTCGGAGGCATCTGTTCAATTTAGAGTGTGTGAGAAATTAGAATAAAATAAGGGCCTAATGAGAGAAATCACTACCCATATGCTTATGATAGCAAGAAAACTTCAAATCAAGCAATTCACACATATCACACCACACAAGCAAAACCTACAGGTAAGGTCATGTCCACAAGTTATATGATCTCTTCATACTACCGCAAATCATTAGTTGGACTCAACTTGGTAGTGGTGGTCTGAACTAAATCTCCTCAAATCAAAGTCAATTCTAGCTTCTTCTTCATCAATGTTGTCTTCATAGGTCATGGTCTCATCGGGCTGAGAAACTTGGTGATGGGGTTCAACAACTATTTTTATTGTAGTAGAGAAGAGATGGAAATTAATAGAGAAGAGTACGGACCAACGGATATATAAGGAAGTCGTAAAATATTGTTTTCTTCCTATGGATTTCCATTTCCTACTGGTCGCGTCCTACAGTTAGCGTGTGCTCTGATACCATCTTGTACCGACCCAACCCAAATGGATCGAAGTCTTTGTGTTTAAGTGTCATCCCTGGATCAGTATGCTAACACAAAGTACTCGAGGAATTATAACAGAGTATAATCACACACTTTATTACATTGAGGTCCTCAAAAGAGTATTTATTACATAAATATGGCTGAAGGCCAACTAAATGAAATAACTGTGGAAGCTTCGAAGATGAATGACTCCATCAAACTCCACGGCAAACTGAGTGCAGAACAACGACCTATCGCACCTTAATCCTCGTCAGAAAAGTCTGCAACATGAGACGTTGCAGCCGTGTAGGTCAGCACATGGAATATACTAGCAAGTTCACACCATAGAATAATAATGAAAAAGACTATCTCTATATGCAAATTTAGCTTGTGGACTTTCAAAGTTTAATTTTTGCATAAAGCAAAAATTACCCTACAACAAAGGAATATATTTTTAATTACTACCATGTTTATGCTAAAATTGAGATTGTTCCTCCAACTCAATACCTTAACCCAAATTATTAAAACCCAAATCATTAATTAAATAAAGTGATGAGATCAACCAATAATTCACTTCTAGATACTCAAATTTGTCCATAACCGGGGACACGGCTAATCAAGATTAGTTTGTACACTCTGCAGAGGTTTACGCACTTTTCCCCACAAGACTCGACTACCTCCATGATCGGAATATCGAGACATAGCCTTTCAGAAGCATTTCCCCTTAACCCTAGATAGACCGGTACACCTACTTTCATGTACATCTGCTAGTCTACCCGGAAAGAGGTCACACAACTTACTCAACTATGCCAGAGCCCTTAATGGCTTGTGGCTGCACACAGAAGTTTCCAGTCATGAAGTGTTGTATAATCCCTTTGAGCCTAGGTGGCAGACCTAGGGTAATCACACAGGTACTCCGGGATCCCCTTAGGCAAGCACTGGTTTCTCCAGGTGCCCCAAACAAACCACCCAGATGTGTATTAAAGTTGCCACCCTAAGGTTACCCAAAATTATTATCTCTCGCAACTTGCAAGGATCACACGTACCAATCCCCATCTACGAGCATGGCTAAGAAATATATATGACATAATGAATATTCCCGGGGTGATCAAAGGTCACAGGTTCCTACAACATGAACTACAAAGCATAACCACATGTTCCCAATCCTACTCATGCAATCTTTTAGGGTGAAACTAATGCATAGCAAAAACTGGGTATTGAAAATTATGTTCAAAGTGTGAACTTGCCTAGTTGACGTTCGTTGAACTCTAAAGATTCATAGTAGCAAGCTTCGCACTCCGGATAATCTAGCGTAAGCAAGCAATAACATACATAAGCATACACGCAAAGATCCAAAACGAAAACAAATAAAAGACTTTGGAAAAATCCAAAAACAACCAAATAAAGTTTCTGTACAGAATGTAATTTTTACAGCAGCAAAAATATAAGGTTTTGGTTTAACAAAAAGTACATGTCACAAGCTTCGATTTGCAAAAAGAATCACCCAAAACGGAGTTACGAAACTCAAGTTATGGCCTACCGAAGTTTGATGTTTGAATTCAAATTTTAAAACTTTCAAAAATATTTTCTGTCTGTTTCTCTGGATAGAGGTGAGTTTTATGAAACCATAGGAAAAAGAATCAACTAAACCAGAAATATAGATTAAAAGATATACTAGAAAAAAGAATTGGTATAGAATCTGAATTTGGAAAATTCCTGAAAAAACAAATTTCAGCCAGAGACAAGTGGCGCTCTCTGATTGGCTGAATGGGTGTTTGCTGCGTGTGACAGTGAGGGTGGCCGCTATCCAAGGGTTTTGGCAGTGACGACTAAATAAAGAAAACTAAGCAGACGGTTCGAACTAAACCGAAGAAAACCGATCTAACCGATCTAAATAAAAAAACCAAAACGTTTTTTTCTAACCGAAGCGAATAGGTGCTCAGGCACGTATAGAGAAGATGCATGTACGTTGGGGTGGTTCTGGTCCATTGAGGCGGCAGCTTCGGTGGTCGTGGGCGGCGGCGGAGATGTCTAGGCGATGCGGTGGAGAGTGGCTCGTCCGGTGGTGGAGTCGGTGAAGGTCGGCGACGACGAACAACGACAAAACCAAGCGATGAAGCTCGGGTACTCCGGGTGCTCCGTTAACATGGTCGTGGTGGCCTCTGTAGATGGAGAGGGAGCGCGAGACCATATCAAATGGAGTCTAGGGATCGAGAGAAATCGGAACACAAAAGGAGAAGACTCGGGATGGCTCACCGGCATTGGAAACTTGCGATGAACTACACCTTCTGAGGCGAGATTGGAACGTCGAGTGCGTCATTTAGAGGTGGTTTTGGCGAGGTATTTTCGACTGAATCGGTCGAGGAGAGTCGTGAGTATTTATAGGACATCTTCTTTGGTCGTGAGGTTGACTAGAGATAAGATTTCCTGGAATATGAAGCGAAGAGGCGTCGGGAGCACAAACGCTTAAGTTTCTCTGTTCGTGGGGAGGAAGAACAAAAGGTGCGGGCCAAGCGTCAGGGAAGAAAAAACAAGAGAGAGAGAGGTCGGGCGATCGGCCTGGCTGGGCTACGCTACGCTTTGTGCTGCAAGGCCGGCTGGCCTGGCCACGCAAGGCGCAAGCGATTTTTTTTGAAATCATTTTTTAAACACTAAATTACTGGAAAATACAAATAAAACAAGTCTAAAAATTTCCAGAAAATACACATAGTTATATGGTCTTATTTATGACCTTGTGAACTTTTATCTGGCCTAAAATGCTAATTTCCATAAGTAAACATTTTTGCCATTTTAATAAAATGTGCATAAAAATTGCAAATAAAACCCAATAAATATATTTTGATTTCAAATTCAATTTCCAAATTTCTTTTCTGTTTTTGAAGAAGTCCTTTTATCTTTTCTCTTTATTTTATTTTTGAAATAATGGAAATGAATTTTTGGTGAAACCAAATTTGATCTAAACTCTCTCTTTTGGTCCTTGAGTTGCTTGAAGTTCCATGGATCTGAATTCAAATAAAATAATTGAAGGGAAAAATGCATAAATCATGGATGCATATGAATGATCTATTTATAAACATCCGAATTGAAAATTGGGATGTTACTGTGCTTATGTCAGTTGAAAGGCTCTCCCATAGAAGGTTGTTGCATGGAATCATGGTGGATGTGGAGTAAGGGATGAGGATATGTGGAGCGGCTTTGTTGTGGCATGGAGATAGCCGGGTGTGGCCGCCTTCAAATAGTTGATTCCGGTGAGGCCAAGCGTCTGGGTGCATCAATGCACAACACCGGAGTGGGTTTCTCGGCTGGCGAGCGTACTTAATGGAGGCATACAGACAGACGGGGCATTGAACACGCGTGGTAGATCCCTCCCGTGCCATCCAGTAACGTGTGTCTGACATTGAACAGGCATGGAAACCGGGGACACGTTGCGAGTGACGCCCTCGGCCAATGCACCACTTCAATGCCGGAGCCAGTGAGAGGTCACATCCACTCTGGGCTGGTGTCAATACGGAGCGCCCGCTCTACAGCGGCATCAAGGTGGGCAGCTAGCGCCAGGTGGCAATAGGGATGTAAAAAATTGGATCGGATAATTCTTTTACCATATCCTTTACCATATTTTTTGCTCGGATTCGGAGCGGTGTGAATAATGACCAGATGCGGATTCAAATGCGGATTATGTCGGACTATCGATTTGGAGCGGAGGCAGAGAAAATTCGAACTAGAGACGAACAAAAATTATTGGATGATACATGCAAAGATATGATTTAATTCTACTAAACAAACAATATGAAAACACGTTTTCATCCATGCGCATAACAATAGAGTGGCATTATAAAGTTATAATCACCAGTATAGAAATAGTATGCAGTACCGACAAGATGCTGATAGCATTACACATAGAGTCCAAGATGAAGGTTGTACATCAGAAATACTTAATTCGATCGAAGTTTTTATTTATTATGAAAGGCAAGTATCCGATCAAGTAAAAGCCGGTAATCATCATTGATTTCTCTTCAACATGGTGTTCTCCAATCCACTAGCACTACCCTGTGAGAATGATAAGAGATATTAGATGCTACACTTGACAATCAGAGATATTATTGATACTTAGCTGTGGAATTAAGTAGTTCGAACACACATGCATCAATTCTAAGGTGTATATATCCACATGATTAATTTGTAACTTGTTAGTGTATGTGTATATAGAAAGAAGAGAAACATCAAGCATTAGATATTGTATGCATCGATGCCCGTACTATAAATACATGACTAATTCAATTATATTGATATCTGATCGGTAACTAGCAACATACATATTCAATCACGAGTACATATGTATATATAAATGTAAATCTAATCTGATCGGCATGTGATTCGTAACTAGCAAGTAGCAGCACACATATAAAAGGCATATATTAGTAAAACTAATCCATATGTGCAAAGAGGATGTAGGCTGGAAATATATACTAACATAAATCAGAGAATTGCCGGTATAACTGCATACCTAAACTTCTTGCTCCTGATGCAGTTGATCAACCTCTTATTCAATATCCGTTCCTTCATTATCCTATGTACAGGAACAGGCAATTTAAGGAAATCATTGTTATTACTTTACATAAATAAAATAGCAGTAATATTCAAGAGGTAATCAGACATACTTGCATAGCCAGCCTCTCCCCTAAAGTTGAAGTACTCATGGTATAATCCAAATTGTCATCTTCACTGCCAGCTTCTTCTTGTTGCTACAAAGTCCAGGAAATATATTAGCATTAGATCATGTATAGGGCATTAATGATCATGAAGGCAAGTCCCTTACGAAATGAGTAAGAGCGGTAGAGAGGGCAAAGCCTTACCTTTTCATCAAGCTATTCTTCAAGACTCGTATTAGCAACAAGTGTTTCCACAACCTCCAGATTATTCACAATAGAACCAAGTTTATCCCCTCTTTCACTACTAGGGAAAACCCTAGTAGTAGCGCAGGAAATATACATAGCAGTAGCGCTGGGTCCAGTGCTACTGCTACCATGCTACAACTAAGTTGGAGTAGTAGCACTGGTATGGGCAGCGCTACTGGTAAGTATGGTTAGCAGTAGCGCTGCCCTTGTCAGATTCGGGGTTCCGCGGACCCTTGAGAGGTTCGAACATTGGGGTGCGTGAAAAGAACTCGTGCTCCCCAATCTGCCTGCTCACCGACCCAACGGCCTAGCACGATGAACCGAATGAATAAGAGACACAACAGTTTACCTAGGTTCGGGCCACCTCGTGGTGTAAAACCCTACTCCTGCTTTGTGGTGGATTAGCCTTGAGGGTTGTTGATGAACTAGTACAGTGGTGAACAGCTTCGGGAGGAGAGGTGTTCTTGTGCCCGATGAGCTGGTGGGTGAGAGGATGATCTCAATGATCCGTCCCCTTCTATTTATAGTGGCCTATGTCCTCTTCCCAAATGTAAGGCGGGAAGGGATCCCACAAAGGCCAAATTTGAAGGGAGACAACTAGTACATGCTATCCTGACAAAAGTAGTCTTCGCCTGCAAAAGCTCTTGGTTGTGATGCCGCGGTGGGATCTATGATGACCTCCGTCTTGCTATCCTGGCGGTCTTGATCTTGTTGCACTGGAATGGAAACCTTTAGTTGATTCCTCGGGACTCCGCGCCTGCGCTTGCCTCCTTAGCACCAAAGAGGAAACTAGTACACTACACCGGCTGGCGCCCGCCTGGCCTTGGTCGTCATGGCTCACGTCATCTGAAATTCGCGAGGGGCACCTTGCATTGATATCTCCGCTCCTCGGTAGCCGGCCTGGGGAAGCCGCCCCCCATGGAGGTCTTGGTGTCGTCTGCCTTGCGAGGCTTGGCCCCTTGCGAGGGTCCTGAGTTGTCGATGTTGAAGTTGGGCCGTACCGGGCCGCTGACAGAGCCACACTGTGGGACGTAGGCAGGCAAGTCTGGGTAACCCCGTTCCCAGAACGTCAACAGTAGCCCTCGGGCCCAAGGCACTCTCGAACTTGGCTTCGAGGCGAAGCCAAAGGGAAAGTGCGGAGTGCCCCGGGCCCTAACCGCCTACGGCCTTGGTCGATGAGTGGCGATTGATGGGACGTGGGTGCCTCCGCTTCCCAACGCTGCCTCAGCAACCGTCCGTCTTGACGAGACCATGCTACATGCAAAGAAACGATCATTGCATGGAATCATGGAGGCTGGCGGTTGGCCTCCCTCAGTTATAAATGAAGGGAGGGGTGGAGCTGCCTTTGCTCATCTCCATCTTCTCGCCGCCTTCTTCTTCTTCCTCCTCTCTGCCTTGCCGCCTCGCTGTAGTCATCATGGCGCCGACGAGGAAGTTCTCCGTCGCCGAGAGGGGGAAGGCTCCCAAGGAGGGACCCGGCTCGCCACCTCCCAAGAGAGGGCGAGTCCGCCCCTGCAAGCAAGTCGCGACTCTTGCGGTGGATCCTCGGGGGTGCAGGGGCGCCTTGCCGTGGCGGTGTTTCTTCTCAAGACGGGAGCCGCCGAGGGCAAGGCAACCCCTAAGACGAGGGGAGGCGTGCCATGGTTGCCCAGCCTCCTAGACCACGCTTGCACCCAGCCGAGGTGCTCCCGGATTTCGTCGTGTGGTCGGAGAGGCCAGCCGGTACCTGGCTACCGCTCCATTGCTTCTTCTTGGGCGAGCTACTGGTCGCGGGCCTTGATGGCCTCTGGCTGCAGGCTGCTGCAGCAAGGCTTCATGGGTCGGGGTCAAAGTTATCGTCGCCTGGAATATGTAGCTAGATCGCGGCTGGCAGGAGTTTGCCCGCGCGCGCGGCCTAGGCGGGAGGTGCACCCTCCATTTCAAGTACGACGGCGTCGCAACCCTCTACGTGAGGGTGTTTGGGGAAGACGGTCATCGCACAGGGTGTTGCTCCAAAGACGGCGGCGACGACGATGAGCTTGGCCTTGACGACAGTCGTGACGACGCCGAGGGTGAGCTTGCCCTTGGCGATAGCCGTGGCTCGTTCAGCAGCAGCGGCTCCTCCTCCAGCAAGAGCACAAGAAGCAGCGGCTATGGCCAGTCGCCGGGCTCACTTCGAGGAAGGTGGTAGATTGTCTCGTCGCCACGCTCCGGTGATGCGGGAAGAACGCTCGGGCTGAGCCCGGGAGACCTCCGGAGCCCGGCCTTAGAAGCTGTTGTGGTCGCGCTGGCCACTTTTGTTTAGCCTTTCCTTTCTCCTACATTCTGAAAAAGTAGAAGGCCCTCCTGGGGCGTGTAATGTCACTTGTGCCACTATGCTATGCTTATTATTTTGGTGTTATGTTCCGATACCCTATGTTTCGAGTGAGCGAGGTAGGATGACTTAGCTCGATACGCTCATGGTAGTTTCCTATCTCACGAGGGCACGCCTCCTGGCATCTGGTGAAGCCCCCTCGCTACTGACTTTAGAAGCCGTTAACCTCGGGAGGCGTCGTAAAGCTGCAGTGTTGTTAGAAAGCTTGGCATGGTGCCTTGATCTTCCTTGCGCAAGCCCTCAGGCATGAGCTAACTATGTCCTAGTGCATGACGTCGCGCTGTCCGGGGGGCATAGACTAAAGGGGAGGCGCATGTCCACAAGCTCGTTCGAGAGTGTCTCACAAGGATTGAAAAAGCCAAGGCCCTAGGGAACAGGGTTATGGCGAAGTATGTTTGCGGTGCAGGGCGGGCCCGACGTGCATGCACACACCTGCCCAGCCCCCGTGCGCGAGATGCGCGAGGAAGAGCGACAGGCAACTGCTGCTCCTCCTGTGCCAAGATCGAAGGGCGAGAGAGAAGACGAAGGGGAAATCCAACTAGCAATCGAAAATGCGATAACTCCAAATTCCATTAAAAAGGGGTGCAAACCAACTACAGAAAGCAAGCGAATGAATAGCCGCGTCTGGCACCTAGACTAGTCTGGCAGCTCGGACGTGCGAGGGAGCCCCCGAGGCCCGAGGGCGGCACTCTGGAGACTCTGGGCATGTACAACCCCACTCATTATTACGTGAGAGTGTCATGAGCGGAAACCTTCACAGGGACTGGGCCTTGCTTCATGGGTAGAATTTCCAGAGGTGCTGGATGTTCCAGGCGTTATGGATGGGGATCCCGTCCTACGTTTCCAGGAATGCGGCGCTAGGCATGGAGACGCTGGCAATCCTAAACGGGCCCTCCCACAAGGGTGAGAGCTTATGAAATCCCTCCCTGGAGAGCACCCGCCTCAGGACGAGATCACCCACCTTGAGCGTCCTAGAGCGGACATTGCGGCAGTGGTACCGCCGCAGCGCTTGCTGGTACCTTGCCGCCCAGAGCGAGGCTTGACGGCAGCCTTCCTTCCCTGGCACGAGGTCCATCCCCCGCGTGGCGTCCTGGTATGCATCGTCAAATTCCAAGACCCGCGTGGAGCAATGCTTCACCTCGTGAGGGGGAACCGCTTCAGCTCCGTAGACGAGGAAGAATGGAGTCTCGCCCGTCAGCCTGGTGGCGGTTGTGCGGATGGACCACAGCACGGACTAGAGCTCGTCGAGCCAGCCCCTGTTGCAGTCCTCGAGCTTCGTTTTGAAGGTTCTTATCTTGAGGCCTCTCATGACCTCCATGTTGGCGCGCTCGGCTTGGTCATTGCCCCTCGGATGTGCCATTGAGGCGTAGCATATCTGCGTTCCAAGGTTAGCACAATACATTTTGAAGAGGTTTCTTGTGAACTGCGAGCCGTTGTCAGTAATGATATGATTAGGAATACCGAAGTGGCTCACGAGGCCCTTAATGAACTTGACTGCCGAGGCGGCCGGGATGGTGCAGACGGCTTCCACCTCCGCCCACTTGGTGAGCTTGTCGACGATGACATAGACATAGCGGTAGCCCCCAGGCTCTCATGGGAATGGTCCCAAGATGTCCAGCCCCTAGACCGCGAACGTCCATGTGAGAGGAATGGTCTGGAGGCCCTGAGTGGGCTGGTGGATCTGCTTGGCGTGGAATTGGCACGCTTCACAAGATCTCACCAGCTCGGTGGCATCATTGAGCGTTGTGGGCCAATAGAACTCGCTGCAGAAAGCCTTGCCCACGAGGCTGCGTGATGACGAGTGATGCCCGCAGTCCCCACCATGTATGTCGGCCAACACCTCATGTCCCTGCTTCTTGGAGATGCATCATAGAGAAACATCATTCGACGATTTCCTATAGAGCTCACTGTCCCCGATGAAGTATGGAGTGGCCTATCAAGACACATGCTCCACATCCCCCTCCTCGTCTGGCAGGGTCCCCTGAAGCAGGTACGCCTTGAACAGTTCGGTCTAGCACCCCTCCTGAGGTTCTAGTGCAAGAAGGAGGCGGGCTCCTGAGGTTGGGCCACAAGCTGGGGCACCCGACAGAGGGGCCTGAGGGAGGTCCTCGCGAGGTGGTGCTGGTGCTGCTGCGGTCGGGGCTGCAGATGGCTTGAAGATCCGCTCCTCAAAGACATCGAGCTCTTGAGGCAGGCGCAGGGATGCCCTCTTGGTAATGTCATCTGCTTCCTTGTTTGTGCTATGCGGCACATGCTACAGTTCCAGACCAAAGAATTGTTTTACAATTTTGCGTACCTCCACAAGGTATGCCTCCATGTGCTCGTCCTTTGGCTCGTATACTTTGTTGGAGAAGTTGACGAGGAGCTGAGAATCGCCCTTGATAGTGAGGTGCTTCACTCCCAAGGCTGTCGCAGCCTTGAGACCGGCGATCAAGCCTTCGTACTCCATGATGTTGTTGGAGACCTTTTCACCGTGTTGGAAGCACAGCTGCACAACGTAGTAGAGCTTGTCATGAGTGGGCGAGAGAGCACAGCTCTAGCCCCTGCGCCCTGACGTGCGAAGGCACCATCAAAGTACATGACCCAGTCGTCTGGTGCCTCTCTTCCTGGCGAGAGGGATCCACCCTCGCCTGCTTCGGGCCCTAGAGTGTCGGTCCATTCCGCCATGAAATAGGTGAGTGTCGCCGCCTTGATGACCCTAGTTGTGTTGAACTCCAATTGGAATGCCTAAAATTCGATGTTCCATTCGGCCACTCTCCCTACAGCATTGGAGCTCCAAAGCACCCTTTCTAGGGGGTAAGCTGAGACGACCTTGATGGGGTGGCCTTGGAAGTAGTGGCGTAGCTTGCAGGAGGCGACGAGGAGAGCGATCAAGAGCTTCTGCGACATGGGGTAGTGCGCCAGCGCGTCACACAACATTATGCTAACAAAGTACACCGGGTGCTCGACGAGGGCAGGAGCATTGGTGGGATCCTGCACCTCCTAGGGTTGGGGGACCTCAAGAGCTTGTCCACTTGCAAGGGTAGCCATGACCTTAAGAGTACCACCCTGAGGGGCCTGGCCATCTGCTGGTGCCGCCGAGGCCTTAGGAGCACCATCCTAAAGCTATATTGCCTTCTGCTACCGTGGAGCGTTGCCCGACAAGCCCTCGGCTTGGTGCTCCTCCCGGACCGCCACCAGCGCTATGCTGGTGGAGTGTGGTGTGGCAGCCAGGTAAAGCATCAAGGGCTCAAGAGGGCATGGCGCCATCATCACTGGTGGGCTGATGAGGTATCTCTTGAGGTCTTGAAATGCCGCGTCAACCTCCGGAGTCCACTCGAACGGGCCTTTCCTTTTCATCAGCTTGAAGAATGGGAGGGCGCGCGTCCCAACTTGGAGATGAAGCGCCCCAGCGAGGTTACACAGCCCGCCAGTTTTTGCATTTCCTTGAGAGTCTGTGGTGGGCTCATCTCTTCTATGGCCTTTACCTTCTCTGGGTTTGCCTTGATACCCCTGTGTGACACCAGAAAACCTAGCAGCTTGCCAGAGGCGACACCAAATGCATTTCTCTGGGTTAAGCCGCAGATCCACCATGCTCAAACTGGCAAATGTTTCCTCTAGGTCCTTCACAAGGGTCCTTGCCTCCCGAGACTTCACTACTATGTCGTCGACATATGCCTCAGCGTTCCTCCCGAGCTGCTGGCCCAGGGCGATGTGCATCAGCTGCTGGAAGGTTGCCTTGGTGTTGTGCAAGCCAAATGGCAGGAAGGTGTAGCAGTACACCGCGCATGGGGTTAGGAAGGCCATCTTCTCAACATCTTGTACTGCCATCTTGATTTGATGATAGCTCGAGAAGGCGTCCAGGAAACACAGTAGGTCACACTCGGCGGTGGAGTCGACGATCTAATCGATGCACGGGAGCGAAAGGGGTCTTGAGGGCAAGCCTTATTGAGGTTGGTGAAGTCGATGAACATGCGTTCCTTCTTGCCTTTCTTGGGGACGATGACCGGGTTCGCCAGCCATTTCGGGTACCGCACCTCCCAAATGACATCAGCTTCTTGTAGTGTGTGGATTTCCCGAACGATGAAAGACTGCTTCTCCGTGGACTATTTCCGCGCCTTCTGCTTCATCAGGCGCATGTTGGGGAACACCCTCAGGTGGTGCTCGATTATTCCCTCGGGATCACGACCAGATCCTTGGGTTCCCAGGCGAAGACCTCCTTGTTCGCACGCAAGAAGTCGACCAATGCCCTTTCCTGATCTGGAGGATGGTTGGCGCCTATGGTGAAGGTGGCACCTAATGCTCCATCTTCATCGACCGTTACCTTCTTCGTTTCGGCCCAATCTTGAGAGAACAACTGCTTCTTCTTTGCTGGCGCACCTCGTGGGGCCTCTGGGGACCCTTCCTCGGGTGGGCGCGCTACTGCTGCGGCCTTGAAGGCGAGCTTGAGGGCTGCCAACGCCTCCTTGGTGTCTTCGGCCACCGTGAGGACGCCGCTGCTCCTTGAAGGCGAGCTAGAGGGCTGAGGATGAACTAGTACAGTGGATAACAGCCTCGGGAGGAGAGGTGTTCTTGTGCCTGATGAGTTGGTGGGTGAGAGGATGATCTCAATGATCCGTCCCCTTCTATAGTGGTGGCTAAGTCCTATCACTACTAGGAAAAGGGCTATAGATAGGATTGACACTAATGGTGCACCAGGGAAGTAGTGCACCACTACTATATACTAGTGGCACACCAGTTGGTGATGCACCATTAGTGTGGAAGACACTAATGGCGCACCAGAAAATAGGTGCGCCACTAGTGATAATTTTTTTTCATTTTTACATACATACTAATGGCGCATCCTACCGAAGTGCGCCATTACTAGTTCTAACTAGTAATGGCGCACCAGACAGGGAGTGCGCCAGTACTGAATTTTTTTTATTCTTTTTTTTGCAAAACTACTAATGGTGCACTGCCTCGCAATGCGCCATTACTAGTTTAAACTACTAATGGCGCACCCTGTAAAAGTGCGCCATTAGTATATATATATATATTTTTACTTTTCTGCAAAATTACTAATGGTGCACCACCTGCAGGTGCGCCATTAGTAACCAGGGTTACTAATGGCGCATTTGCAGGTGGTGCGCCATTAGTAACCTGGGACCCAACAATATATTTTGGACAGCCACACCTACCCACTCACTTTCCCCACTTCATTCCCTCCACCTCCTTCTCCAAGCTTTCGGCTGCCTCCTCCTCCTCACCTCATTTCCACCATAGATTCATCAAAATTAAGTGGTGAAATTACCTTTTTTTGACAGGTAAGTAAGGGGAAAGCTATCTTCATGATGAAGATCTACTTTTTTCTCCCTAGCTCGCTCGAACGTAACAACGTGCACATGCACTTTTTGTGGCCTAGCTAGATCTATGTATGTTTGTGGTGTTGCATGTGTTTGTGGTGTTGCATATATGTTTGTCTTTGCAGGTACCGGTATTTGAAATGCGATAGTTGCCAATGTTTTGCCGGAATGTTGATTCATTTCTGTTTCAGCGAGAATTTTGGCACTGTGCATTCTTTTTGGTCCTATTTTTAGGGAAGGTCATGCCAAATTTTTTCTTGGTTCTAAAATATCGTTTTGCTCTACCCCGTAGGTGACCATGGTCCGCACGATGACCGAAGGCATCGTGAATAGGTTTTTGAGCTCCGCGAAGGCCGAGATGCTTCAAAAGAATGAGACAGAGATAAGATGTCTGTGTCAAAGATGCAAGCTGAAGAGCCTTATTGCAAACCCGGATTCCGGGCAGGTGCAGGACCACCTGCTCTTGCGTGGTTTCATGGATGGCTATCGGTGGCAAGGTGATGAAGATGACTATGAAGTCGTCCATGGGGGCCGGGCAAGAAATGAGGAAGGGAAACAAGACAAGTACCACTGCGGCGAGGGCGGGCGAGAAGACGAAGAATCTCCAGGACATGATCACGATGGTGATGCTGTACACAGTCATCATGTAGAAGATGTCGTACATGATGATGAGGAAGTTCAAGACGAAGGGCATGATCATGAAGATGAAGATGCCGGAGCAGACGATGATGGAGGTTGGGTGCAGGACCCTCATATTCAAGAGCTGCTTCTCAAGCAGACGGATAACGCAAGAGCTGCCGCCCAAAGAAAGCCAAGCTGGATCAACTGGAGATAGACGCGGTTACTCCATTGTATGAAGGATGTAGGCCCGAGGATACCTGCCTGAAAGTAATGCTCACGGCTCTAGAGATGAAGGTAAAACACAAAATGACCGACGCATGCTTCGACGAGAACATGTCATTCTGGCACGAACGTCTTCCCAAGGGGAACAAGTGCCCGACCAGTTTCGAGAAGGCGAAGAAAATCGTGTGTCCTCTGGATTTACCGCCCGTGAAATACCATGTGTGCATGAACAATTGCATCATTTATTGGGACGAGCACGGGGAGTCTACCATATGCCCGGTGTGCGGCGCCACTCAATACAAGAAGTGGAAGAAAGCTCCTCGAAAATCGGTGTGGTACTTTCCGATCACTCCTCGTCTGCAACGGTATTTCACGGATCCTAAGGTAGCAAAGCTCCTGCGTTGGCACGCGGATAGGGAGGAGAAGAAGCGGGAAGATGACGGAAATGATCTGGAGATAAATAAAAAAGACAAGATGCTGAGTCACCCTAAGGATGCGAGCCAGTGGCAAGCGTTGAACTTCGAATACCCAGAATTTGGGAAGGATCCAAGGAACATCGTGCTGGGCGCGAGCACCGATGGAGTCAATCCGTTTGGCAGCCAGAGAAGCACACATAGCACCTGCCTATGTTTGTGTGGATGTCCAACCTTCCCCCCTGGTTGTGCATGAAGAGGAAGTACATTCACATGAGTATGCTAATTGAAGGGCCCAAACAACCAGGGAACGACATCAATCTGTATCTAGGGCTGCTGAAAGAGGAGCTAGACACGCTGTGGAAAACGCCAGCCAATACGTGGGACACCGCAGAGAAAGAATATTTCCCTATGAGAGCCGCACTGCTCACGACGGTGCACGACTATCTCGGTTACGGATATCTCACGGGGCAGGTAGTCCACGGATTTTCTGGATGCGTAAGGTGCATGGATGACACAACGTATCGCCAGCTAGATAGAGATCCCAGGTCTTCGAAAACCATGTTCATGGGACATCGAAGGTGGCTTCGCGATGATGACCCGTGGAGGAAATGCAAGGATCTGTTCGATGGTGAAACCGAACCCCGAAAACGCCCGTGTACGAGGAGCGGCGAGGAAATAGACGAGCTGTTGAAAAATTGGAAAGATTGCCCACTACCGGGAAAGAAGCAAAAGGCGCTAGAGCCGGGAAAGAAGCGGAGGGCGCCAAAGCCGCTGCTGAAGGTATGGAAAACGAGGTCTGTTTTCTGGGACTTGCCGTACTGGAAGATCCACCGTGTGCCTCACAGCCTTGATGCCATGCATATCACGAAGAACGTGTGCGAGAGTCTGCTTGGTACCCTGCTCAACATGCCAGGGAGGACCAAAGATGGGCCAAAATCAAGGGCAGACTTGAAATCAATGGGCATCAGGCAGGAGCTTCACGCTAATGATGATGATGATGAGGCGAAGCAGGACACAGAAACTCGTCGCAAAGGCAAAAAGGCCAAGAAGACCGGAAGTGACTACCCTCCCACATGCTTCACTCTAAGTCAGGAGGAGATCGAGCAGTTTTTCACCTGCCTCATAGGAGTAAAACTTCCTTACGGTTACGCGGGGAAGATAAGCAGATACCTAGACCCAGCGAAGCAGAAGTTTAGCGGGATGAAGTCTCACAACTGTCACGTGCTGATGACGTAGATACTTCCAGTTGCAATACGTGGGATCATGGACGCGCACGTCCGTGAAATGCTATTTGGCCTATGCAACTTTTTTGACGTCATCTCTTGGAAGTCGATTGGCGTGAGGCAACTCAGAAGGCTACAGGAAGAGATCGTGGTGATACTATGCGAGCTTGAGATGTACTTCCCGCCCGCATTCTTCGATGTTATGGTGCATCTGCTGGTCCATATCGTGGAGGATATCATCCAACTCGGGCCAACGTTCCTGCACAGCATGATGCCGTTCGAAAGGATGAATGGTGTCATCAAAGTATACATTCGCAACATGTCACGTCCAGAGGGAAGTATACCCAGGGGCTTTCTGACCGAAGAGTGCATCTCCTATTGCACGAATTATCTAGGCATCGAGAACCCCATTGGTCTACCCGTCAACAGGCACCTCGGCAGGCTCGCTGGATGGGGTCAACGTGAGGGTCGCCGCGAAATGCATGTCGACTTCGAGGGTCGACTCGCCGACTTTGAAAGAGCAAATCTAGTCGCGCTACAACACATAGACGTGGTTGATCCTTGGGTGGTAGAGCACAAAACCTTTATTGAGAAGACGTACAATGACCGAGGCCAACAGAGGACGGACGGAGATATAATCAAAGAGCACAACTCATGTTTCACGCGTTGGTTCAAGCAGAAGCTTCTGTCGTACCCTTTACATGAGGATTCTTCCGCGGAAGAACAACTCATATTCGCCTTGTCATAGGGCGCCGAGCACGACCTGATGACCTATGAGGCGTACGATATCAACGACTACACATTCTACACCGAGAACAAGGACATGAAGAGCGATGGTTATCAGAACTTCGGGGTAACGATGGAATCCTACACCGGTAATGACAAGGACAGATACTGCGGAAGGATCAAGGAGATCTGGGAGCTGAGCTACGCTGGAGAGAAGGTCCCGATGTTCCGTGTCAGATGGGCCAAGAGCGTCCTAAAAGAAGACCGGTATTTCACCACCATGGTTATACCCGAAGCCAAATCCAAGACCGCGGGCGCAAACGTCACCACGAAAAATGAGCCATGGGTACTGGCTTCCCAAGTGGACCAATGCTTCTTCATTAGCGACCCGTCAAAGCCCAGTCGTGTTGTCGTGAGGAGAGGCAAAAGGAAGATCATCGGAATGGATGGAGTAGCCAATGAGCAAGACTTCGACAAGTACGGCGACCCGAAGATCGAACATGACGACGATGATGAAGTAGCACACACACCACAAGAAGAAGCAGGACCACCCTACCTAAAGGACGTCCGTTCCACAGAAGAACTCCATTTGCGAAAAAGAAGGGCAAGAAGATTGTGAACAGATAGCTAGCTAAGATCGATTGTATTCGAAAGGATGAATGGTGTCATCAAAGTATACATTCGCAACATGTCATGTCCAGAGGGAAGTACAGCCAGGGGCTTTCTGACCGAAGAGTGCATCTCCTATTGCACGAATTATCTAGGCATCGAGAACCCCGTTGGTCTACCCGTCAACAGGCACCTCGGCAGGCTCGCTGGATGGGGTCACCGTGAGGGTCGCCGCGAAATGCATGTCGACTTCGAGGGTCGACTCGCCGACTTTGAAAGAGCAAATCTAGTCGCGCTACAACACATAGACGTGGTCGATCCTTGGGTGGTAGAGCACAAAACCTTTATTGAGAGGACGTATAATGACCAAGGCCAACAGAGGACGGACGGAGATATAATCAAAGAGCACAACTCATGTTTCACGCGTTGGTTCAAGCAGAAGCTTCTGTCGTACCCTTTACATGAGGATTCTTCCGCGGAAGAACAACTCATATTCGCCTTGTCACAGGGCGCCGAGCACGACCTGATGACCTATGAGGCGTATGATATCAACGACTACACATTCTACACCGAGAACAAGGACATGAAGAGCGATGGTTATCAGAACTTCGGGGTAACGATGGAATCCTACACCGGTAACGACAAGGACAGATACTACGGAAGGATCGAGGAGATCTGGGAGCTGAGCTACGCTGGAGAGAAGGTCCAGATGTTTCGTGTCAGATGGGCCAAGAGCGTCCTAAAAGAAGACCGGTATTTCACCACCATGGTTATACCCGAAGCCAAATCCAAGACCGCGGGCGCAAACGTCACCGCGAAAAATGAGCCATGGGTACTGGCTTCCCAAGTGGACCAATGCTTCTTCATTAGCGACCCGTCAAAGCCCAGTCGTGTTGTCGTGAGGAGAGGCAAAAGGAAGATCATCGGAATGGATGGAGTAGCCAATGAGCAAGACTTCGACAAGTACGGCGACCCGAAGATCGAACATGACGACGATGATGAAGTAGCAACACACACCACAAGAAGAAGCAGGACCACCCTACCTAAAGGACGTCCGTTCCACAGAAGAACTCCATTTGCGAAAAAGAAGGGCAAGAAGATTGTGAACAGATATCTAGCTAAGATCGATTGTATTTGAAAGGATGAATGGTGTCATCAAAGTATACATTCGCAACATGTCATGTCCAGAGGGAAGTATAGCCAGGGGCTTTCTGACCGAAGAGTGCATCTCCTATTGCACGAATTATCTAGACATCGAGACCCCGTTGGTCTACCCGTCAACAGGCACCTCGGCAGGCTCGCTGGATGGGGTCACCGTGAGGGTCGCCGCGAAATGCATGTCGACTTCGAGGGTCGACTCGCTGACTTTGAAAGAGCAAATCTAGTCGCGCTACAACACATAGACGTGGTCGATCCTTGGGTGGTAGAGCACAAAACCTTTATTGAGAAGACGTACAATGACCGAGGCCACCAGAGGACGGACGGAGATATAATCAAAGAGCACAACTCATGTTTCACGCGTTGGTTCAAGCAGAAGCTTCTGTCGTACCCTTTACATGAGGATTCTTCCGCGGAAGAACAACTCATATTCGCCTTGTCACAGGGCGCCGAGCACGACCTGATGACCTATGATGCGTACGATATCAACGACTACACATTCTACACCGAGAACAAGGACATGAAGAGCGATGGTTATTAGAACTTCGGGGTAACGATGGAATCCTACACCGGTAACGACAAGGACAGATACTACGGAAGGATCGAGGAGATCTGGGAGCTGAGCTACGCTGGAGAGAAGGTCCCGATGTTCCGTGTCAGATGGGCCAAGAGCGTCCTAAAAGAAGACCGGTATTTCACCACCATGGTTATACCCGAAGCCAAATCCAAGACCGCGGGCGCAAACGTCACCGCGAAAAATGAGCCATGGGTACTGGCTTCCCAAGTGGACCAATGCTTCTTCATTAGCGACCCGTCAAAGCCCAGTCGTGTTGTCGTGAGGAGAGGCAAAAGGAAGATCATCGGAATGGATGGAGTAGCCAATGAGCAAGACTTCGACAAGTACGGCGACCCGAAGATCGAACATGACGACGATGATGAAGTAGCAACACACACCACAAGAAGAAGCAGGACCACCCTACCTAAAGGACGTCCGTTCCACAGAAGAACTCCATTTGCGAAAAAGAAGGGCAAGAAGATTGTGAACAGATAGCTAGCTAAGATCGATTGTATTTAAATCGTAGTCTTCATTTCTCGATTGTATTTCAAGGGCACTTTTTCATATCATGAATATTTTTAAATTTCACGGGCACTTTTTGAATTCATGAGGACACTCGATCTCGATCCCCCTCCACCGCCGCCGATGAGCACCAGCCCCCCCGCACCCTCCCCCGCTCCACCGCCGCTAACGGGCACCCCTCGCACCCTCCCCCGCTCCACCGCCACCGCCGATGATATTTTCATGTAACAAATTTGAACATATTTTTTAAAAAATTATTACTATTTTTATAAAAAATATTACTGTTATGATTTAAACAAGTTTGAACATATTTAAACACAAATAAATATCAAACAACATTTAAAATGCAAAAAGAAAATATTGCGGAGCCTGGGAATCGAACCCAGGACCTCCTGGTGTGTGTGCTGCGTGCTAACCAATCGGGCTAGTGGGCGAGTTCTAATGTGCATTGGGTTAGGTGCAATATAACATGTGCTCGAACTGTAATAAAAAACATTCTAATGGCGCACCGCTGCGGGGTGCGCCATTGCTATCTAAAAAAAAGATTTCTAATGGCGCACCGAGGTGTGGTGCGCCATTAGTAAGCTTCCCCCTAGCTATCCTCCCTCTCCCTCGCCAGATCCCCTTCGACCCTCTCTCCCTCGCCACCAGATCCACCCGCGCGCTGCCCCGACCCACGACGCCACCGCCCCGACCCTCACCGGACTCCACCCCCGCCGCCCCCGCGCCCCCACCCCCGCCGCCCCGGCCCTCGACGGACTCCACACCCCCGCCGCCTCCAGAGAGACCACCCCTCGCCCGATTCCCCCTCTTTCCCCATCGAGCCGCCT
>NC_041390.1:364753273-364777334 GCF_002162155.2 Triticum dicoccoides | reverse complement strand
GAGCCCATCCGTCGATCCCCTTCTTCCTTCAAGTGGATCCATCGTTGTAGACGCTGCTGCCCGCCTGACCCGAGCTCACTCCGCCCCCGCGCCCTCTGGCCGCTTCGCCCGCGTCCTCCTGCAGTCACCTGCGCCCGTCACCGCTGCTGCTCTATTGCCGCCGCCTATTGCTAGCTGCACCGCGGCCGCTGCTGCTCCAGATTTTAGGATTTCTTTTCTTTTAGGATTTATTTTCTTCTAGGACTAGGTTTTTATTATTTTTCTGTTTTGATTGTTTTTTGAGCTCTTTCTTTTTCATTTCCTACTATCCTTATCCTAATTATCTTAAATTGTTATGATGTGTGTAACAGGATTAGATCTTCGATTTGCTAGTGGACTTTGGGAGTTTCTTAGCCAGCTTGGTGACTCCATATTTTTCACTATTTCAGCAAGTCTTTTGTAAGCATTAAACTTTCAGCACTACATTTCTATCTTATGTGTACATCTGTTTGCTTCCAATTGCTATATATGTATTGTTGTTACTAAAAATGATGAAGCTCCTGTCAATTGCTATACATATATATGTGTATGATGATCCTCCTTTCCTGCAGTAGTATAACTAGGATATAAAGCACATTGAACTAACAATCTTGTATGGTGCCTAAACTACAATGACTCAGGAACATCAGATGACATAGCATGTGGATATTGACATAGGATGAGTAGATTAATAAGTGAGCCAAAAGTGATGGACAAACCTCATGCTAGGAATTCTCGAGGGTTGCAGTACATGGAATGCATTTGCAAATGCAGCCAAAACCTGATATATACCAAAAAAATTGTATAGAAATATGCTGAATTTTCTGCTCTGATTATTGCTCAAAGAAATTTAGCAAAAAAATGGGGTCCTGGGAGACGTCGCTGCTGCTTGAGGCCCTTGAGAGGCCCTTCGTGTCGTGATGATTTTGCAGGTACCCCGAGAGGCCCTTGAGTTTGCCGGAATGTCGATTAACTTCCGTTCCGGCAAATTCGGGTACTCCATATGTCCTATTTTCAGCAAAGGTCATGCTGAAATTTTCCGTGAATTTTAGCATGACTTTGCTAAAAATCGGACATATGAGGTACTTGCTACTAATGCATGGGCCGGGGTATCTTAGTACTTAATTAAGTAGGATCAACTGCCCCTTTATTCTTGCTGCATTAAACCATAGGTGGCAATAGAGCCAAGTCATTAGGCCCAACTTAAAAATTCTCCTCAGCATCGATAAACCCTAGATGATAAACCCAACATAGGTGGCAATAGAGCCAACTGATTAGTGTCAAGTGATTAGGCCCAACCTAGGGTGCCTTGGCATCGATAAACCCTAAATGATGAAAACTTAGCATTTAGGGTGCCTCAGCATCGACAAACCCTAAATGATGAAACCTTGGCTTTTAGGGTGCCTCGGTGTCGATGAGAACCTAAATGATGTACGCTTAGGCTCTTAGGGTGCCTCGGCGTCGACAAACCCTAAATGATAAAAGCTTAGTGTAGGATCGGAAGTATGTCTAGAGGGGGGGGGTGATTAGACTACTTGACCAAATAAAAACTTAACCTTTTCCCAATTTTAGTTCTTGGCAGATTTTAGCTAATTTAGGACAAGTCAAGCAATCGTCACATAATTCAAGCAAGCATGCAAAGAGTATATAGGCAGCAGAAAGTAAAGCATGCAACTTGCGAGAATGTAAAGGGAAGGGTTTGGAGAATTCAAACGCAGTTGGAGACACGGATGTTTTTCCCGTGGTTCGGATAGGTGGTGCTATCCTACATCCACGTTGATGGAGACTTCAACCCACGAAGGGTAACGGTTGCGCGAGTCCACACAGGGCTCCACCCAAGGGCAACGGTTGCGCGAGTCCACACAGGGCTCCACCCACAAAGGGTCCACGAAGAAGCAACCACCCACAAAGGGTCCACGAAGAAGCAACCTTGTCTATCCCACCATGGCCATCGCCCACACAGGACTTGCCTCACTAGCGGTAGATCTTCACGAAGTAGGCGATCTCCTTGCCCTTACAAACTCCTTGGTTCAACTCCACAATCTTGTCGAAGGCTCCCAAGTGACACCTAGCCAATCTAGGAGACACCACTCTCCAAGAAGTAACAAATGGTGTGTAGGTAATGAACTCCTTGCTCTTGTGCTTCAAATGATAGTCTCCCCAACACTCAACTCTCTCTCATAGGATTTGGATTTGGTGGAAAGAGGGTTTGAGTGGAAAGCAACTTGGGAAGGCTAGAGATCAAGATTCATATGGTAGGAATGGAATGTCTTGGTCTCAACACATGAGTAGGTGGTTCTTTCTCAGAACATATGAGTTGGAATGGTGTGTGTGTTCTGATGGCTCTCTCACCGAATGAGAAGGAGGTGGAGGGGTATATATAGCCTCCACACAAAATCCAATCGTTACACAGTTTTCCAATCTCGGTGGGACCGAATCACTAAGCTCGGTCGGACCAAAAATGTAAACCTAGTGACTGTTAGTGATTTTCGGTGGGACTGACATCCAACTCGGTTGGACCGATATGGTTAGGGTTTGGGCATAACGTAATCTCGATGAGACCGATTACACAAACTCAGTGAGACCGAATTTGGTAATTAGCTAACCAGAGAGTTGGTCAGGCAAACTCGGTGGGACCGATTTGCTCTTTCGGTGAGACCGAGTGGAACTCGGTGAGACCGAAAAGTTACAAAGGGGAAACACTGAGTTTACATTGCAATCTCGGTGGGACCGATTCGCTCTTTCGGTAAGACCAAAAAGTTACAAAAGGGAAACAGAGAGTTTGCAACCCCATCTCGGTGAGACCGAGATCCTTATCGGTAGAACCGAATTGCTAGGGTTTGGCAGTGGCTAATGACAAGTGAAACTCGGTGGTGCCGGATAGGAAGAATCGGTAGGACCGAGTTTGGCTTAGGGTTTAGGTCATATGTGGATATGGGAAAGTAGTTGAGGGTTTTGGAGCATATCACTAAGCACATGAAGCAAGAGGCTCATTAAGCAACACCTCATCCCTCCTTGATAGTATTGGCTTTTCCTATGGACTCAATGTGATCTTGGATCACTAAAATATAAAATGAAGAGTCTTGAGCTTTTGAGCTTGAGCCAATCCTTTGTCCTTAGCATTTTGAGGGTTCCACTTTCACATCCATGCCATGCCAATCATTGAGCTTTCCTAAAATAATCATCTTGGAATAGCATTAGCTCAATGAGCTATATGTTGTTATGAATTACCAAAACCACCTAGGGATAGTTGCACTTTCAATCTCCCCCTTTTTGGTAATTGATGACAACATATAGATCAAAGCTTCGACAAATGATAATAAGCATGAAATATATCGTCGCTTTGAGAAGTATGTGATAAGTAAGAGCTCCCCCTAAATTTGTGCATATTTAAAATTTGCTTTGGACTGCAAATGCACAAAGAGTTAGAGGCATGGGTTACTCTTCCATGTCACATACATCTTGGTGGAGCGCTCAAAATGATAAGAATGAAATACATGCACTCATCACCAAGAATAATGAATGATCACAAGATAGATAAGATAATAGCATTAAGCAAGCATTAAGTGTAGCTTATGATCAAACACATGATCATCAATGTCTCACAAGCATAGTATCTCAAGCACTCAAAAGCAAACAAGTTTGAAAAACAACCACCAAATAAAGCAAGAGAGAAAAGCACACACTCTCTCTCGAAGCCTATGATCTATACATCTTCTCCCCCTTTGGCAACAAGTTACCAAAAAGTTCCTAGAAAATGCATAGCACTAGATCGACGCTCACGCTTGATCTTTAGGTGGTGGTGGAGTCCAGATCACTCCAAGGACGAAGGCTTCGGTAGATGCTGAAGTAGACGCTAGAGTTGGAGCTGAAGTAGATGCTGGAGCTGGTGGAATTGAGGTTGTAGCTGGTGCTGAAGTGGTGGCTCTTGTGTCAGCAACTGGCACGGCAGATGACCTCGGGCCTCGTGGCACTCTGGCAAAGGTATGAGTGGTAGTCCTGCCTCTCCTCTCCTGCATGTCCTCCTGGAGCTGCTCCACTGCAGACTGAACTTCTGTTACCTTGACATCCAAGTCATAGAACTTATGTTCCATGATTCTCTCTAGGCTCTGCTGATTCTGAGTGAGAGTGGCCAGACTTTGCTCAATCCTTAGCGTGGATGCAATCAAGTAACCAAGCTGCTCTTGTTTAGTCTTCAAGAAGTATTCAGATGCCTCCTCTTGGGTAGGCATCTTGGCAGATTTCTCCTTCCTTGCCTTCTCCTTCTTTGCAAATGCTTGGGCAGATGATGGCTCGTTCTCAGTCATGACAACTTGATTGTCCTCGAAATCTGGACGGATGGGCAAATGTTCCTTGTCCAATAAATATATGCTCGTGCCCAACTTGGAGTTGATGAGCTCCTGAATCTGAGGGGCATATCCGCAGCTCCTCTTCTGGTCTGCTGCAGTCCTCTTGATAGTTTCCACTATGAGGCTCGTCACCTTGAACTTCTGAGGCACATCAAACACATGTAGCAAGTTGATAGCATGGCCTCTGATCATCTTGTGATCTCCAGACTTGGGCAGTAAGGTGTGCCTTAGTATCCAATTGATTGTCGGGAGTCCTGACAGAAGGTAATGCACAGAGCCAAACTTGAAGGTGTCAAGAGCTTCATTGGGAATTTCCTTGTACATATTGGACATGGAGTTGTGGTCCATCTTCTTCTTGGCATAGATATCCAAGTCTTCATCTTGCTCCTCTGGGGCATTAATGATCTGTGCCCACTCAGCCACTGTAGATTGGTACCTTGTACCCTCAGACATCCATGTGATCCTCCCATCTGGATAAAAGTGAGCCGTGGAGTAGAACTGCATGATAAGCTCATCGTTCCACTTTGTGAGCTTCTGCCCAACAAAGTCGGCTACTCCACAAGCTATGAAGCTGTCTTGCACTCCAGGATAGTGCTCCTCATTGTCCTTGATGTATGTCCAATCAACCCAACGCATATCACAGACAATGGGCTTCTTATCTAACAGCACAGTCTCATAGAAATCCTGCTGCTCCTTGGTGTGAAACCTGTAGTCCATGGCAGTCCTTCTCCTTGAAGCATACGGGTCTGCTTCTCTCCATTTTCTCAGCCCTGAATCTCTCCTGAGCTTCATGTCCTCAGCCACAGGATGAGCATCATTGTGGTCTGGGATCTTGGGCTTTAGCTTTCTCAGGACATTTTCTTCTTCTTCTTCAGCAACAGTCTCAGGCACTGGGGCCTTGTTCTTTTCAGCTACAGGAATGCTCCTTGTATTCCTCTTTGGTTTTGGCTTGGAGCCAGCTTTGGGCTTAGATGCAGTAGCCCCTGACCTTATGGCATCACCCATTAGCTTGGGTGCCTTGGGCGCTGGTGCAACTACCTCTTCTTCCTCTTCTTCTTCCATGATGGAAGCTTTGCCAAGCACTCTAGCCACAGTCTTCTTCACCCTTTCCTTTCTTTTCTTGCCCTCAGCTACAACTGGCTCTTGGGGAGTGGGCTTCTCAGTTGAGGCTCTAGCCTTTGACATGGGCTGCCTGCCTGCTGGCCTTTTGATTTTCAGACCTGGCTTAGTGCCTTGAGCTGGCTCAATTCTCTTGGAAGTGGCCTCTTCCTCTACCACATAGTCCTCATCTTCAGAGTCTGAAGTTTTCTTCTTCCTTTGTGTCGTGGCAGCCTTTGGCAAATTGCTAGGAGTGCTCCTGCTGCCTTCATCAGATGAACTGGAGGGACTAGTGCCCTCACTCATCACCACTTGCTGCTCTGACATATTTTGGCTATCACTTTGATCAGACATGCTGCAAACTGACTGCTGACCCTGTGAATAGATTATAGATGAGGTAGAAAGGATGAGCATCACAAAATGAGAGATTTTTGCAAAAAGAATGATCCAAAAACTTAGTTTTAGTTTCCTACTGAAATCATCTCGGATCTACCGATTTTCAAACTCGGTGATACCGAAGCAGTTTTGGAACCTAAACTAGTGAACTCGGTAGGACCGAGTCACAGTTTGGTGGAACCGAGACTGCTAGGGTTTCACAGAATTCCAAAATCGGTCACACCGATAAGTAATTCTCGATCAGACCGAGTCTCACTTGTGCAATGGCATAAGCCAAATCGGTGGGACCGAGTTTTTCAACTCGGTGGGTCCGAGATGGTTTTGGCGGAAACCTAAACCTAGAATTTTCGAATCAAACCTAATCTACGGGCATTTTGACTGGATAGAAGTTTCTCAAACGTGGCAAGAATCAATATGATCACAATGTGCTAGGAATCAGATTGAGGAATAGCACATAGATCAAGTCCATACCCTAGTTCGGCGGGGACTTGCTACGGCGGCAATGGCGGGGCAGAATTCCCGTTGACGGCGACGGATACCAGCGACTGGAGGTTGCTGGCGGCGAGAAGACGATCCGGAGACCTCGAGGGCAGAGCAGGCTATCGCGCGGGCAAAGGGATTCGGAGAAATTTCCAAATTTTGCCCGTGACTATATATAGCCCGACCCTGTCGGTGTGACCGAGTGGAACGACTCGGTGGCACCGAGATTCAAAACTGCGTGCAGTTACTGAAACTCGGTGTGACCGAAAAGTTCAAATCGGTTGCACCGAGATCGAAAAACTGTATCAACTTAATGATCTCGGTAGGACCGAAAGTGGAGTATCGGTCAGGCCGAGAATCATAAAGAGGTTTTGGAAGTTTAAGTCTATGAAGAATCAGGGACTCCGAGTGCTCCTCACACAGAGTGGTTCAAATCTGACTTGATCAAATTTTGTGATGCAGCATGAATAGAGTTTGAGACGAGAAAAGCATAGATAGCTAGAGGAGGTTCTTAGGCATTCTTGTCCGTCCACTTGGCAAAAAGAAATAAAACCGAACAATCAAAACAACAAGTGGATTTCCTCGAACAAGTAAAATATGCAACCAGCATGCTCACACAATAAGATGGCAAATGAAATATGTGGCAAGGCATGCACAACCAATACTAGCATCTATCAAGCAATTTGCAATGACTAGGTCATCTATGTATGAGTATATTGACTTAGGAGTCAAGTGAGAACACTTGATCATAGGTCATACTCATCGTTTAAGCCCAAGTGGGGTTACCACTTTTACATAAAGCATTGTTGTGTTCACATCTTTAGAGTTGCTTTAGCTCAAGTCTTAGAGTAAAGCTCCCCGTAGATGTGATATCCCCCCCTAAGAGGGATGAACTAACCTTGGGTTTTGTCAATGATGACTTCATGTAGATATTGAAGATGTGGATGCTCAATGTTGATGTAGATCTCTTGGAGCTATCCATTTGAGTGAATTGCACTTTCAATACCTACATGGGTTAGTCCCACAAGGAACAAACAAGGATATCCATAGACATAGAGTGATGCACACAAAAGATGATGTCCATGAAAACTTTTAGGTTACCTTGTCCCTTGTCTTACCAACAAGAGGGTTTGTGACTCCTTGAACTAGTGCAAGATGTGGAAGTTGATTGCACTTGTTCTTGCCAAAATGATAAGAGTAAAGTATGTTGGCGGAGTCACCCTCAAGAACTCTCTAGTTCTTCTTCTTTTGGATCCACATCATCTTGATGGGAATCCTTGGAGTTGTAGTCATACTTGATGAAGTGGAGCTTGAAGTAGTCTTGGGAATCCACTTGACTAAGGTCTTCGGAGCTTCTTCAAATGCATCAATTTCCTCTTGAAGCTTGTCCTTGCCTTTTTGCTTGTAGTCTTGTGGTGGAAGATCATCTTGAGCTTGTGTCCCCTTGAAAGAAGTATCATGTTGAGGGACAAACTTTGTCTTGGGGTATTGATCTTCTTCCCACTCAACTCCATTGGCATTGAACTTTTGTTCAAAACCAACACCTTGATTCTTCCGGTGCATTCCTTGCTTGCGCACAATTTCCTCGAATTGCTTACTCCCGGCAAGGCTTTTGTACACTCCTTTCTCTGTAATTCCCTTCAATAAACTATTTTCTTGCTCAAGTGTAACTTGGCTAATAGAATCATTAGTGGAATCAAGAGAACTACTAGAAGCAACAATATTGGATTTAACATGATCATTGTTACAGCTAGAGGAAGAATCTTTCTTGTTAGACTTGACTTGAGGCATGTAAGTGGATAAGAGTAAATGCTTGGCAATGTAAGAAGAACTTTTCTTGCGGAGATCATCATTGATTGCTTTTAAGAACTCATGCTCTTGCTCAAGATTGAGCTTTTCAAAGCGTAATTTCTCATGAGCTCTTAAAAGTTCTCGATGATCTTCGAAGATAGTGTCATGAGCTAACTTAAGAGTTTTTAGTTCTTTAGTTAGAGCCTCAATCTTCTCCTTATCATTGTCATTCGTTTTATCTTGATTAGCAAGTTTAATTGACACTTCATCATAGTATTCATCACTAGAGTTGTCAACAAGCAAATCATCACCTAACAAGTCATCTTCATCACTATTGAAATCAACATACTCGGGGTGTATTACCTTAGGACCTTTGGCTATGAAGCATCTTCCAATTCCTTCATTTGGTGAGTCAAATATGTCGTAGGAGTTGGTTGACACAAGTGCTAGACCGGCAACACCTTCATCTTGAGTATCTTCGGAGTCGGAGTGATAACTTTTCTCGGAGTGGCTGTCGGAGTCGGAGCCGGATACCCATTCACCAACATGAGCTTGATGTCTTCGTCTTGTGTAGCTCCTTGATGATTTTTCCTTCCTTTCCGAATCCTTGCTTCTCCGTGAGTATCTTCGTTCATAATGATCATCTCTACTCCTTCTCTCTCTTGGTGATGATTCTTTTCTTCTTCTTTTTGGAGAATCTTCTCTTCTCTTGTAGGGAGCCGTACACTCATTGGAATAGTGTCCGGGTCTTCCACAATTGTAACAGTTTCGCTCTCGACTAGAAGATCTTTTGTCATTGTAGGACCTTGACTTGGAGCTTCTATCTTTGCTTCTACTCTTGTAGAACTTGTTGAAGTTCCTCACCATTAAGCTCAATTCTTCATTGAAGTCTTGTTTCTCACTCGATGATGTAGGGGCTTCACATGAGGCTTTATAGGCACCACTTGATTTGTTGTGAAGTTCCTCTTTATCCTTAAGTGACATCTCATGAGCAACAATTCTTCCAATCACCTCCGTTGGCTTGAGATCTTTGTAGTTGGGAATCATTTGTATCAATGTGCACACGGTATCATATTTTCCATCCAAGGCTCTTAGAATCTTCTTGATGATGAATCTATCGGTCATCTCTTCACTTCCTAAGCCGGCAATCTCATTTGTGATGAGAGCAAGCCTAGAGTACATCTCAGCGACAGCTTCACCATCCTTCATCTTGAACTTGTCAAGTTGGCTTTGAAGTACATCCAACTTGGATTCCTTGACGGAGTCGGTGCCTTCGTGCATATCAATCAAAGTGTCCCAAATTTCCTTTGCATTCTCAAGGCGGCTGATTTTGTTGAATTCTTCAGGGCACAATCCGTTGAAGAGAATATCACAAGCTTGAGCATTGTATTGCAACATCTTCAACTCATCCGCGGTAGCTTCACGGTTTGGTTCTCTCCCGTCAAAGAAGTCACCTTGCAAACAAACACACACAATAGCCCAAACGGCGGGGTTATGTCCAAGAATATGCATTTTCATTTTATGATTCCAACTAGCAAAGTTAGTACCATCAAAGTAAGGACCTCTACGGTGATAATTTCCCTCGCTAGACGCCATACTCTCCTAGGTTGTGAAACCAAGGCTATGACCACCAAAAGCTATGGAGATCAAAGCAAATGGAGACGAAAGCTCTGATACCACTTGTAGGATCGGAAGTATGTCTAGAGGGGGGGTGATTAGACTACTTGACCAAATAAAAACTTAACCTTTTCCCAATTTTAGTTCTTGGCAGATTTTAGCTAATTTAGGACAAGTCAAGCAATCGTCACATAATTCAAGCAAGCATGCAAAGAGTATATAGGCAGCGGAAAGTAAAGCATGCAACTTGCGAGAATGTAAAGGGAAGGGTTTGGAGAATTCAAACGCAGTTGGAGACACGGATGTTTTTCCCGTGGTTCAGATAGGTGGGGCTATCCTACATCCACGTTGATGGAGACTTCAACCCACGAAGGGTAACGGTTGCGCGAGTCCACACAGGGCTCCACCCAAGGGCAACGGTTGCGTGAGGACACACAGGGGCTCCACCCACGAAGGGTCCACGAAGAAGCAACCACCCACAAAGGGTCCACGAAGAAGCAACCTTGTCTATCCCACCATGGCCATCGCCCACACAGGACTTGCCTCACTAGCGGTAGATCTTCACGAAGTAGGCGATCTCCTTGCCCTTACAAACTCCTTGGTTCAACTCCAGAATCTTGTCGGAGGCTCCCAAGTGACACCTAGCCAATCTAGGAGACACCACTCTCCAAGAAGTAACAAATGGTGTGTAGGTAATGAACTCCTTGCTCTTGTGCTTCAAATGATAGTCTCCCCAACACTCAACTCTCTCTCATAGGATTTGGATTTGGTGGAAAGAGGGTTTGAGTGGAAAGCAACTTGGGAAGGCTAGAGATCAAGATTCATATGGTAGGAATGGAATGTCTTGGTCTCAACACATGAGTAGGTGGTTCTTTCTCAGAACATATGAGTTGGAATGGTGTGTGTGTTCTGATGGCTCTCTCACCGAATGAGAAGGAGGTGGAGGGGTATATATAGCCTCCACACAAAATCCAACTGTTACACAGTTTTCCAATCTCGGTGGGACCGAATCACTAAGCTCGGTCGGACCGAAAATGTAAACCTAGTGACCGTTAGTGATTTTCGGTGGGACTGACATGCAACTCGGTAGGACCGATATGGTTAGGGTTTGGGCATAACGTAATCTCGGTGAGACCGATTACACAAACTCGGTGAGACCGAATTTGGTAATTAGCTAACCAGAGAGTTGGTCAGGCAAACTCGATGGGACCGATTTGCTCTTTCGGTGAGACCGAGTGGAACTCGGTGAGACCGAAAAGTTACAAAGGGGAAACACTGAGTTTACATTGCAATCTCGGTGGGACAGATTCGCTCTTTCGGTAAGACCGAAAAGTTACGAAAGGGAAACAGAGAGTTTGCAACCCCATCTCGGTGAGACCGAGATCCTTATCGGTAGAACCGAATTGCTAGGGTTTGGCAGTGGCTAATGACAAGTGAAACTCGGTGGTGCCGGATAGGAAGAATCGGTAGGACCGAGTTTGGCTTAGGGTTTAGGTCATATGTGGATATGGGAAAGTAGTTGAGGGTTTTGGAGCATATCACTAAGCACATGAAGCAAGAGGCTCATTAAGCAACACCTCATCCCTCCTTGATAGTATTGGCTTTTCCTATGGACTCAATGTGATCTTGGATCACTAAAATATAAATGAAGAGTCTTGAGCTTTTGAGCTTGAGCCAATCCTTTGTCCTTAGCATTTTGAGGGTTCCACTTTCACATCCATGCCATGCCAATCATTGAGCTTTCCTGAAATAATCATCTTGGAATAGCATTAGCTCAATGAGCTATATGTTGTTATGAATTACCAAAACCACCTAGGGATAGTTGCACTTTCACTTAGCTTTTAGGATGCCTCGGTGTGGACAAACCCTAAATGATGAGACCATGATCTTGTTCCTTGACAATAACCAACTTTTTGACCAAACTTTTTTCCTATTTAGAGAGAAACATGGCCCACAACGATGAGGCCGGCGGTTCGGGCGGCAAGCAATTCTGGGAGCTGTCCCAGGAGTTGGAGGAAGAACCTCACCGCTATGAGGACGCCGCGGAAGACACCGATCCTGACTACACAACCCCTAGTGGCGTCGGGGATGACACCACTGATGATGGCACCGCGGATGCCACCACTGATGATGGCGGCGCACGCACAGATGGCAGCCAACCGAAGAGGCAACGGAAGGACCGGCGCCCGAACATGCTCGGCACCGTCAGGGAGGAATTTACTGAAGTGAACTCCGACGGGCATCCAACGGCGCCCAAACACTTAGTCAAGGGGTACTCGATTCAGCTCGGGTGCATTCTCCGGAGCACCGCCTCAATCAACACCGAGAACCTAAGGCATAAGGACCGAGGGAATTTGCACAGCCTCCTCTTCATGAAGCTGCATGAACGATACAAGTTCCCCGCTGAGTTCGCAAACACACACCTCTCGGGTAATAAAGTGAACGGTGCCGCCCTCACGACGATGAGCACGGCCCTGTCTACTTGGAAAAGCACGGTGAAGGCAATGATTGACAAAGGTGATAGTTATGAGAAGATCAAGGTGAAATATCCTTTGATGAGAGAAGATGACTACAAGGAGTTCAAGATCAAGTGCGAGAGCCCCGCAACCTCCGAATCAAGTCAGTGGGGGAAAGAAATGCGGCAGTTGAACATAGGGGTCCACCAACTCGGTCCCGGCGGTTACAGAGTGGCAGAGCCTGTATGGGACAAGGAGGACACAGAGCGTGCCGAGCAAGGCCTACCGCCCCGCTTCAAGAAATACAGTGACAAGCAGACCAGGAACTTTCTCAAGGCCTAGTACAAGGAGGACCCGGTAACAAAGGAGCTTACCACGGATCCGAAGACCAAGGAGCTTGAGCTTGTTCTGGTAAGGAATACACCCCCGCGTAATTAGCTTCATATGGTTACATTCTAATTAATCCCCAATATTTCTAAGTGGTTCACGTTCCTTCCGCAGGACAAAGAAAGCAGTAGCGCGGGGTCGTCTCAGAGCTCCCCTTTCGACACCCCTTTGAATAGGGCATTGAACGTAATGAAAAACAGGGATAAGCTCAATAAGCCGACATCAGCTGGTCGTGTGGCCGGCAAAGGCTTGTCCACAAAATGGTCGTCATACTATGGCGCTGGTGGGTGAAAGGAGAAAAAGACCAGCTCGGAAAGCCAGTCGCGCGAGGTTGAAGCACTCAAGGTGCAAGTGGCGCGGATTCCGAAGATGGTCCAAGAGCAAGTGCAACAACAACTAGGATCGATGCTTACTAGCATTATGCCTACCTTGATTCATGGGATAACGATGTGGATTGCGGGTGGCCAACAGGGGCCGCCCCCGACTCCCAGCTTCACGGCCAGCAACTCACACAACACGCAGACGGCGCAATTGGTGTCTCCGGCGGCGGCGGTATTGGTGTCTACGGCGGCGGCGCCATTGGTGTCTCCGGTGGCGGTGGTATTGGTGTCTACGGCCGCGGCGCCATTGGTGTCTCCGGCGGCGGTGGTATTGGTGTCTCCGACGACGGCATTGGAGCTTAATGCACCCGGGTGTACGCCGGTCGGCACCTCGCCAGCAAGCGGCCCCTCCGTCAGTTGCACGCCCGCCGTTGGCGGTGCCTCGACATTAGCCGAGCTCGACGACATCATGGTAACTAAGCCTCTCGGCCGAGGACTTCATCTCCTTGCCTTTGACTGGGCATCCCTGATGCCCTACATGTTTTCGCAGGGCGCCGCCAACGTTCCTTGCACTCTCCTGCACTTCGTGGGCGGCGAGTTGGTCGATGTCACCAAGGGCAGAATCGTTCAACCGGGCAACCCCGTGTTCCACGGTAATCCGACACCCACAATGTATAGGGTTGAAGTGGTTCGGGTGCTTCCAGGCTGCGACGAGCTGTTACCTCCGATTCGACCCGCTGGGCCCGACAAAGAAGATGAGATGACCCTCAGCGCCTGCGTAAGCTGGCCCCTACTTTGGCCGAAGAGCCAGATTCGTTTGGGGGCGGGGGACACCACCCCACAGACAAGACCGCCAGTCGTGCCGGCGCTAAGCCATGGCAAGAACGCCACAACGCTACCGGACATGCCGGACATCCCTATGGCACAGGATCCGGACATGCATATGGCACAGGATCCGGACGATGACGACAACGACGATGGTACATTTACCAACGTCGATAAGTACTTTGCCGAACATGGATACGGTGACGAGTTCTGCGGGCCTCCTTCTCAAGAACCCAAACAAGACGACCGCGATCTAGCTGGTACGGTGGAGAAACCCAATTGCAACAGGCATCGTCTGGCGTTCAGTTCTCAGGAGACGCCTCCAGCTGCCGCCTTCACCGAGCCTCAGATAGCGGAGGTGCCAAATATTATCAGCCCCAACACGCTCAAGAAGGCGGTCTGTGATCAGAACTCGGTCCCATTACAGCAGATCAATAAGAAGGGCCGGAAACGGCTGACTAAAAAGGCCGCCGGTGCGAGCCAGCCGGCACCAAGTATGATCCGTGCTCAGGACGGGCCACCTTCACCTAAGGATATCTCGAGGAGGGTGCATGTGGCGGGTAGGGCGATGCTACCGACAAATATGCTCAATGCTGCAACCGGTGCTATGTGGAGTCTGCACGACAATGTTCTTTCTTTGGAGAAGCGGCATCTCAGAGAGAATGATGTGGCATACCCGGTTTTCGTGGCCAAGGTGCCAGAGGGCAAGGGCTTTGTGGATGGCGCCATCGGGGGTACGATCGTCCTGCGGTTTGATGACATCTTTGCTACGTTCAACCTTCATCCGCTGCACTACACCTTCGTTCGGCTGTTTTCGCTGAGTATGGAGATGCGGATCATTAGAGACAAGACCCCGGACATCGTGATCGTCAACCCCTTCTACATGCGTGCCAAGCTCTTGAGCAGCGCTGGGGACCACCAAGTCGTGAGTTCACACCTCGAAGACGTCATTCTGGCAAACCCAGATAAGGATAACTTCCTTGTGCCTTACTTTCCCGAGTAAGTCATCCCTTAACCGCCCCGTAACATATGATTTCTTAGATTTCGATCGTTTTTTTCTTCTAACATTCCGTGTTCTGTGCAGTGACACACATTGCACACTCATCCTCTTAAGCCCGAAATATTCCACGGCCACGTATTTCGACCCGAACCGTAACTCCAAGATAGACTACACAAATATCAAGAAAGTTCTCGATGATGTTCTCCCTGGCTATGCCAAATCTGGAGGCACCTTCATCAGGGCAGTTCGTAAGAACGGCAAGCATGTGTTCGCCCACAATACGACGTTCTACTGCATCAAGCAGCCGCCTGGCGGTCAGAAGGATGCCTACTACCCCCTCCATCACATGCGGGCGATCGTAAGGGACCATCATCACCTTCTGCTACCAAATAATCTCAAAGATTGGGCCGCGAGCTGGTTGGCAATCTAGGACGCGGACATCAGACAAGAATTCTTTCGCATCCAGTCAGAGTTTGCGGACATCATCCATCAAGATGTCCTTCATACCTCGGGGCAGTTCTTCCTCAGATATCAACCGTCCAACATTGAGATAGACGGAATGCTACAAATGTAGGCTGACAACGCCTGCGATTTCATGGCCATCACGACAGACGGCGGCTTCATCCACGCTCCTATCCATGAGTCGAGTCGAAAGTAGTGATGCGTAGTTCTGAAACATTGATTGGCTCATGTTGTAATTAAACTTTAATGAATTGTATGTCTCTTTGGTTTGGACAGTCGTTCAACTTAGATGTAATCGATGCTATTTATTAGTAGGACCATGAATCGTGCTATTAATGTCTTGCTTTTCTCTTCCGATCCTTTTGTTGCATACTTATATATTGCTTATGTATGTATTGTCTGTTGTTTGGCTTGTGCATAGAGATGCCATCGTATGTCGTGTACAAGGGTAAGGTTCCCGGAGTCTACGACGACTAGGAGGAGTGTCGGAGACAGGTTCACCATTTTAGCGGTAACAGTTACAAAGGGTACACCACTAGGGCGGAGGCCGAATCTAGATACGCCCACTATCTAGCGGGAGAGAGGAGGGAGCGTTGGAGGAACCGGATGAAGACTAGTTTGATCGCGATGATGCTCATCGTGATGGCTGCAGCTCTCTTCTATGTGATGGTAGTTTAGATGATTGATATCGACTTGTAATGTGAAGTCAAACTCGATACTCGCGGTCTCGAGACTTGTAATGTTTTATCTTTGTTCGGTCTTTTGAATTCAGAGACTAATATGATGAATTGTATTCGGAGACTAATCTTCTATTGTATTCGATGAATCTGCTGTTGTTGTGTGCTACTGTCTATATTCTGTCAAATAATATATTTTGTAACCTGTGCAAAAATCAGAAAAGTAAAAAAAACCAAATATTCATACTAATGGCGCATCACCACAAGGTGTGCCATTAGTATGCCAAAGGATACTAATGGCGCATCAAGACAAAGTGCGCCATTAGTATGCCAAGTATACTAATGGCGCATCTATCCGCAGTGCGCCATTAGTGTGCCAAAGCACATGGTTAAATATGGCCCCTGGGAGGCAAACTAATGGCGCATGGTGTTATATACTAATGGCGCACTGGGTGGTGCGCCATTAGTATACCAGATACTAATGGCGCACCAGTGGTGCGCCATTAGTAAAAAATACTAGTGGCGTGATACTAATGGCGCACCAATGATGCGCCATTAGTAGGCAAAACTGGTGCGCCATTAGTAGGCCTTTTCCTAGTAGTGTATTTATAGTGGCATTGGTCCTCTTCCCAAATGTAAGGCGGGAAGGGATCCCACAACAGCCAAATTTGAAGGGAGACAACTAGTACATGCTATCCTGACAAAAGTAGTCTTCGTCTACAAAAGCTCTTGGTCGTGACGCCGCGGTGGGCTCCTTGATGACCTCCGTCTTGCCGTCCTTGCGGTCTTGGTCTTGTTGCACCGGAATAGAAACCTTTAGCTGATTCCTCGGGATTCCATGCCTGTGCTTGCATCCTTAGCACCAAAGAGGAAACTGGTACACTGCGCCCGTTGGCGCCCGCCTGGCCTTGGTTGTCTGCTCACGTCATCCAAACCTCGTGAGGTGCACCTTGCATTGATATCTCCGCTCCTCGGAAGCCAGCCTGGGGAAGCCGCCCCCAGGGAGGTCTTGGTTTCGTCCGCCTCGTGCGGCTTGTCCCCTCGCGAGGGTCTTGAGTTGTCGATCTTGAAGCTGGGTCGTACCGGGCCGACGACAGAGCCACCCATGGGCCGCAGGCAGTCAAGTCTAGGTACCCCTGTTCCCAAAACACCGACAGCCCTGACCAGCGCTACTGCTACAACTTCGCTATAGCGCTTGTACAAATGAAGCGCTGCTGCTAATCCAGCGCTGCTGCTAGTATTCCTGCTTTCATAGATTTACACCCCCTCTATGTATTTATGATGTATTTGTACATGCTATATATAGTAGTTTCATTAGATAATACTAAACATGTACTATTCTCATCATATCATAGACATACAGTAGTCCCGTCATACCATCATCATCATCATCATTCGACACAAATATCTTCACATCTCGAAAATAGCGATACACAAGTCATGTCATGTCTCCAATAAGTGCAACTCCATGGTCAAGGCACACACACAAGTTTCATAATCTCTATCTAAACCATGATGTATAAGAGAAGAGTGATCACATGAGAAAGAGCGCGCCTATGTAGTATTTGAAGCACCAGCGCCCCCGCTAATGCCGGAGCGTCCACCTCAAGTAACTACTTTCCGCTTTGGCTCAACTGTCGAACCATTTGTGGCTAGCACCCAGGTACTTTTACACCTAGGCCTGAGCATCTGTCCAGTGGCCGTAGACTCCTGGAACCCTCCCATTGAGCAAGGTGTAGCATTCCTTCGCCATCTCTGATCTATGTACCTGCATCGTCAGTTGATGAACTGAACGATAATATGCAACATAATGTACTTAAGAAAACAAAGAGGCATAATTAGAAAAATACAAGCAACCAATAGTAAACATAAATGAAAAAGTTCCTCATACCCAAACTAATTAACTAGAACGATCTACGCTAGTTCAGGAGCACGGTTTAGTTACATCACATAGTTTAGTCGTGCATAAATTCAAAGTTTTGCGATACAAAGACAGTAGTGACACATTCATCGACAATCAGTCCTCCATGTCGGCGGTCCAATCTTCATAGTCAGGGAGGAAGCACCTGAGCTTCTTGAAAGGCTTTAGGTCCAAAAGTTGAGCGAGTAGTAGTGCTCGGACATCAGCTCGCGTGATTGGCGAATGGTAGAATATCCCCGTTGGTTCGAGGACCTGCTTTATCATCACTTGGGCAAGTTCACACTGTACGTGATAAAACTCAGCTCGGATTCGATGATCTAGTGTATTTCCTATGCTTGTGGCCCAACTGAAAATCTCGGCATCTTCGGTATTAGGTGGCATGCGAAGGCATTGATTATCCCTTTTGTACTTGAGCAGGTGATGCATGAGGTTGAATCCATCAGCTTTACTGGTGTGCGGTTGCTGGATGCAGCAGAAGTCGGTCTTATGGCAAAAAAACATCCCGTTCTTCCTGTGCCTTTTCACCTTGATATATCCACCAGACAGGCTGAAGGTTAATAGGGCACTATTAAGAACACTCTTTACATGCGTGTAATCCTTTTTCCTGAGGTTCTTCGATGAGTCCAAGTACATAGCATGGGAGTATTCTGGGAATAGAACGATGAGCACGGCGCCGCCCCCGCTACACAAATTAAGTACACCTCATATTATCCTCCATGCTTGCAAAGGAATGATTAACACTTACGAAAGGATATGTGTGGATGACTTACGTAGGATGATAAGGTAGGAGAATCGCTTCCTTGTCCTTATTAGCGATCATGAATTGGCCAAAGTACTTGCTCGCATACTCACGGTGCTCTTTGGATACTCCCAAGAAGCTCTCGTGCATATAGTACGGCTCCACGACGCAGATATATTTTATGTTCTCCATTCTGAAGAAGTAGTTGAGATACAACGCATACATGTAGATGAACTGGAAATCCAGCTTGGTTATGTGGAACATGTCGTAGATGTAGTCAAATCGTAGTATGAACTGATTCGCGGGCCAGGTCTCGACGTACAACTTTCCACCCGGCACCTAAGTGATACGTCTCCTACGTATCTATAATTTTTGATTATTCCATGCTATTATATTATCTGTTTTGGATGTTTATGGGCTTTATTATACACTTTTACATTATTTTTGGGACTAAACTATTAACCGAAAGCCCAGTGCAAATTGCTGTTTTTTTGCCTATTTCAGTGTTTCGCAGAAAAGGAATATCAAACGGAATCCAAACGGAATGAAACCTTCGCGAGGATCTTTTTTGGAACAAACGTGATCCAGGAGACTTGGAGTGGACGTCAAGGAGGCAGCGATGCGGCCACGAGGAAGGCCGGCGCGCCTAGGGGGGCCAGGCACATCCCCCACCCTCGTGGGCCCTTTGCAGCTCCACCGACCTACTTCTTTCGCCTATATATACTCTTATACCCTGAAAACATCCTGGGGATCCACGAAACCACTTTTCCACTGCCGCAACCTTCTGTACCCGTGAGATCCCATCTGGGGACCTTTTCCGGCGATCTGCCGGAGGGGGAATCGATCACAGAGGGCTTCTACATCAACACCATAACCTCTCTGATGATGTGTGAGTAGTTTACCATAGACCTTTTAGTCGATAGTTATTAGCTAGATGGTTTCTTCTCTCTCTTTGGATCTCAATACAAAGTCTCCTCGATTGTCTTGGAGATCTATTCGTTGTAATTCTTTTTGCGGTGTGTTTGCCGAGATCCGATGAATTGTAGGTTTATGATTAAGATTATCTAGGAACAATATTTGATTCTTCTCTGAATTCTTATATGCTTGATTTCATATCTTTGCAATTCTCTTCGAATTATCAGTTTGGTTTGGCTTACTAGATTGATCTTTCTTGCAATGGGAGAAGTGCTTAGCTTTGGGTTCAATCTTGTGGTGCTCGATCCCAGTGACAGAAAGGGAACCGACATGTATTGTATTGTTGCCATCGAGGATAAAAAGATGGGGTTTATATCATATCGCTTGAGTTTACCCATCTACATCATGTCATCTTGCCTAATGCGTTACTCTGTTCTTATGAACTTAATAATCTAGATGCATGCTGGATAGATGTCGATGTGTGGAGTAATAGTAGTAGATGCAGAATCATTTCGGTCTACTTGACATGGACGTGATGCCTATGTTCATGATCATGCCTAGATATCATCATAAATATGTGCTTTTCTATCAATTGCTCTGTAGTAATTTGTTCACCCACCGTAATATATGCTATCTTGAGAGAAGCCACTAGTGAAACCTATGGCCCCCGCTTCTACTTTACATCATATAAGTTTCCGATCTACAATTCTAGTTTACTATCTATTTTGCAATCTTTACTTTTCAATCTATACAACAAAAATACCAAAAATATTTATCTTATTATCTCTATCAGATCTCACTTCCGTAAGTGATTGTGAAGGGATTGACAACCCCTTTATCGCGTTGGTTGCAAGGTTCTTGTTTGTTTGTGTAGGTACTAGGTGACTTGCGTGTAGTCTCCTATTGGATGGATACCTTGGTTCTTAAAAATTGAGGGAAATACTTACGCTACTTTGCTGCATTACCCTTTCCTCTTCAAGGGAAAACCAACGCATGCTCAAGAGGTAGCAAGAAGGATTTCTGGCGCTGTTGCCGGGGAGATTTGCACCAAGTCAAGTCAAGATTGGATCTCCCGTCAACTAGCCATTTCTGGCGCCGTTCCCAGGGAGATCTACTCCAAGTGAAGACATACCAAGTACCCATCACAAACTCTTATCCTTCGCATTACATTATCTGCCATTTGCCTCTCGTTTTCCTCTCCCCCACTTCACCCTTGCTGTTTTATTTTCCTCTTTTCCGTTTGCCCTTTTTCCGTTCGTCTCTTTTCGCTTGCCTCTTGTGGGATTGTTTGTTGGATTGATTGTTTGTCATGATGGCTCAAGATAATACTAAATTATGTGACTTTCCAATACCAACAATAATGATTTTATTAGCACTCCGGTTTCTCCTCTTAGGGATGCTGAAGCTTGTGAAATTAATACTGCTTTGCTGAATCTTGTCATGAAAGATCAATTTGCCGGCCTTCCTAGTGAAGATGCTGCTACCTGTAGCATCCCGAGACCGATTTGCCAGGTGTCTTCCAGTTATTCGCTGTTGTTGCCTTGTCATCGCTTGCGTTCCATGCATCTCATATCATGTCATCATGTGCATTTCATTTGCATAGATGTTCATCTCATGCATCCGAGCATTTTTCGCGTTGTCCATTTTGCAATCCGGCGCTCCTATGTCACCTGGTGTCCCTTTCTACCTCTTTTCGGGTGTGGGTGTTAAACGTTTCGGATTGGACCAAGACTTATCATGCGGCCTTGGTTTACTACCGGTAGACCGCCTGTCAAGTTTCGTACCATTTGGACTTCGTTTGATACCCCAACAGTTAACCGATGGACCGAAAAGGCCTCGTGTGTGTTGCAGCCCAACACCCTTCCAAAGTGGCCCAAAACCCACCTAAACGTCCTCCATCATCGAGAGCGTTCGATCACGATCGCGTGGCCGCAAACAGCACCTCATTTGGAGCTTCCTAGCTCCCTCTACCTATAAAACTAGCCCCCCTTTCCAAATCTCAGGTCTTCTTCCCCCGAAACCCTAAAAATCCCCTCCCGCCGCCGCCGGACAATGTCCGCCCTAGCCGGACAGAACGACTGCCGCGCCCAGCCACTCTAGGACCGCCACGTCACCCCGCGGCCGTCTCCTCCACGCCGGCACGCGCGGCCCAGGGAGATCCCTCGCGGCCCGCGAGCACCGGGCCGCCCGGCTCCCTCGCCCCGCGCCGCCCAGCTCCCTCACACCGCCGTCCATTTCGCCGGGCCGCCGCCGTCGTTGATCTCCTCACCGGAGCCGTACGCCGGCCACCTCGCCTCGCCGGTGCACTGTCGCGCCGCCGCCCGAGGTCGCCGTGTCCGTCTCCACTACGCCGCCCGCGCCACATCGCCGTTCCCCTCGTCGGCGACAACCATCTCCGACCAGATCCCCAAGTCCGGCAAGTCCTCCTCCGGCCACCTCGGACTCCGGCGGCCCCATCTCCATTTCCAGCGAAAGTCAAGCTGCTACAGTGCCCCGGATCTCAGATCTGAAAAACTCCCCCTTGGTTGACTTTTCCCTCCTAACCCTAATATTTTTGCATTTTTCAACGCGTCATAACTCTGCATCCATAGCTCCGATTCGTGCGTGTAGCATATCAAAATGTTCGTCTCGACGAGTACATCATTTAATCTCATTGCATCATTTTCATTTGAGCTCATCTTGATGCCCGAATTGCTGTTGGAAGAGAGCTATGTGATGAATTTGTCAGATCTATTTCAGCAAATGGCATTTTGTCATTTTTTCCATGATTAATGTGTGCATGCTATGATCCTGAGCTCTACATGTGTTTTTTCATATGCCATGTTATCTTTACAGAGGTGCTTGCCATGTATTTTTGTGATATTTGTGGTGACTAGCACAAGCTTGCAAAGTAGTGTAATCGGTAATGCTGTTTTCAGGGACTTAGAATTTCACCAAGTCCTTGTCCTGATTTTATTGTTATGCCATATATTCATGTTGTTTCCTATTGATCTGTGCCTCTTTTGAGGATGATCAGTAAGGATGTTTTGTTAACATTGTGGTGCTCTATCCATCCATGTCCTTGTTTGCATTTATGGAGCACCCTAGATTGAGTCAATCTAGCTCTACTTTTGCTATAAAAATTATCCTGGTAGAATGTTGGCATGTTTAGCGATTTTGCCGAGGATGTTGCTATTGATCCGTGCATGCTATGATGTTGTTCTTGCCATGTCTAGCTTCTATGCCATGTCTTCTTGATGGGTGTATGCTTAGTTTGACATGCAATGCCTCGTAGTGAGTGCATCGAGCTCGTAAACATGCCTACTCGTTAACTGTTTTGCATGCTCCAGTTTTTCACTAAGTTTGAATCTGTTTATGTTTTTGCCATGTTCACATGCTTGCAATTGTATTTTTTGATCCCTTTTGGCTCAAGGTCACTAAGGGACTTTTGCTAAGTGCTTTGAGTAGATTCATGACATGCCTTGCTTTGCCATGCTAAGTTCCTGTAGCATGTAGTGTTCATGCTCTAAATATTGCTTCCTAATGATAAATTCCAGACTTGTGTTAATTTCACTAAGTCTGAAACATGTTATTATTTGCTCTTTTGCCATGCTTGTTGGAACATGTTAATGGATGATTTAGCTGTAGCTCAGTGTTCATCTTTTGTCAAGCTTCATGAGTGGATCTCTGCCATATATATTGTTGTCATGTTTGAGTGCTGTAGCATATTTATCTTGATGCATTTAGTTGGTCACTTCCTGATTATCGCAGACCGGTGCCATTTTTGTTTTGCTTGCCATTTCCAAACCGTGCATCCGATTCCGGTGATATTTATATCGATTTCGACCGAAATCACCTCACCTTTCCAGTGGCACTCTTGGTTTTCCAAGTTGAGGCCAGGTTCAATCATTCCTTTCCAAATCATGCATATGCATCACTTACCGCATCCCGCATATCATACCATGTTCAGGTGTTGGTTGTTTACTATATTGTGTGCTTGTTTCCGGTGTTGCTTCTTCGGGTTGGTTCCGTTAACGTCGCGTTTGTGAGGACCCGTTCGACTATGTACGTTTTTCTTCTTCATGGACTCGTTCTTCTTCCTTGCGCAATTTCAGGCAAGATGACCATACCCTCGAAATCACTTCTATCTTTGCTTGCTGGTTACTCCCTCTTTTGCTATGCCTATGTTGCGATACCTACCACTTGCTTATCATGCCTCCCATATTGTTGAGCCAAGCCTCTAACCCACCTTGTCCTAGCAAACCATTGTTTGGCTATGTTACCGCTTTGCTCAGCCCCTCTTATAGCATTGTTAGTTGTAGGTGAAGATTGGAGTTTGTTCCATGTTGGAACATGGATATTTTGTTGGGATATCACAATATCTCTTATTTAATTAATGCATCTATATACTTGGTAAAGGGTGGAAGGCTCGGCCTTATGCCTGGTCTTTTGTTCCACTCTTGCCGCCCTAGTTTCCGTCATATCGGTGTTATGTTCCCGGATTTTTGCGTTCCTTACACGGTTGGGTTATAATGGGAACCCCTTGACATTACGCCTTGAATAAAACTCCTCCAGCAAGGCCCAACATTGGTTTTACCATTCGCCACCTAGCCTTTTCTTTCCCTTGGGTT
>NC_041390.1:364713582-364752932 GCF_002162155.2 Triticum dicoccoides | reverse complement strand
TAGAGCCCTGTGCAGCGCCCCCTCGAGGAAACTCGAGGTTTGGTTTTAGTTGTATGGAGCGCTCATCTGAGTGTGCCCTGAGAACGAGATATGTGCAACTCCTATCGGGATTTGTTGGCACATTCAGGCGGTGTTGCTGGACTTGTTTTACCATTGTCGAGGATGTCTTGTAACCGAGATGCCGAGTCTGATCGGATTGTCTTGGGAGAAGGAATATCCTTCGTTGACCGTGAGAGCTTGGGATGGGCTAAGTTGGGACACCCCTACAGGGATTTGAACTTTCGAAAGCCGTGCCCGCGGTTATGGGCAGATGGGAATTTGTTAATGTCCGGTTGTAGAAAACCTGAAGTTGACCTTAATTAAAATACATCAACCGCGTGTGTAACCGTGATGGTCTCTTCTCGGCGGAGTCCGGGAAGTGAACACGGAATTGGAGCTATGTTTGACGTAGGTTGTTCTAGGATCACTTCTTGATCATAGTTTCTCGACCGTGCTTTGCCTTCTCTTCTCGCTCTCATTTGCGTATGTTAGCCACCATATATGCTAGTCGTTGGCTGCAGCTCTACCTCATACCTTTTACCCTTCCTATAAGCTTAAGTAGTCTTGATCGTGAGGGTGCGAGATTGCTGAGTCCCCGTGACTCACAGATACTTCCAAACCAGTTTGCAGGTGCCGATGTTACCGAGCAGGTGACGCAACCAAGCTCAAGGAGGAGCTCATTGAAGATCTTGTCCTTTCTGTTGTTTTGTCTAGTTGATCAGTAGTGGAGCCCAGTTGGGGTCGATCGGGGATCTGTGTAGCTTTTGGGGTAGTCTTCTTTTATTTTGGTTCCGTAGTCGGACCTTGAGTGTATCTGGTTGATGTAATGCTTTATTCATGTAACTGTGTGAAGTGGCGATTGTGAGCCAACTATGTATATTTTCCCTTATGTATTACATGGGTTGTGTGAAGATTACCTCACTTGCGACATTGCTTTCAATGCAGTTATGCCTCTAAGTCGTGCTTCGACACGTGGGAGATATAGCCGCATCGAGGGCATGACAAGTTGGTATCAGAGCCAGGTTATCTCACAAACAACTAAAAGTGTTTGTCATGAAAGATCAATTTGCTTGCCTTCCTAGTGAAGATGCTGCTACCCATCTAAACAACTTTGTTGATTTATGTGATATGCAAAAGAAGAAATATGTGGATAATGATATTGTTAAATTGAAGCTATTTCCGTTTTCGCTTAGAGATCGTGCTAAAACTTGGTTCTCTTCTTTGCCTAAAAGTAGTATTGATTCATGGAACAAGTGCAAAGATGCTTTTATCTCTAAGTATTTTCCTCCCACTAAGATCATCTCTCTTAGAAACGATATTATGAACTTTAAGCAACTTGATCATGAGCATGTTGCACAAGCTTGGGAGAGGATGAAATTAATGATATGTAATTGCCCTACACATGGTTTGAATTTATGGATGATTATATAGAATTTTTATGCTGGATTGAATTTTGCTTCTAGAAATCTTTTAGATTCGGCCACGGGAGGCACTTTTATAGAAATCACTTTAGGATAAGCCACAATAGTCCTAGATAATATTATGGTTAATTATTCTCAATGGCACACCGAAAGATCTACTAATAAAAAAGTTCATGCGATAGAAGAGATTAATGTTTTGAGTGGAAAGATGGTTGAACTTATGAAATTGTTTTCTAATAAGAGTGCTTCTTCTGATCCTAATGATACGTCGTTGTCCACTTTGATTGAGAATAATATAATGAATCTATGGATGTGAATTTTGTTGGTAGGAACAATTTTGGTAACAACGCGTATAGAGGAAATTTCAATTCTAGGCATTTTCCTAGTAATTCCTCTAATAATTATGGTAATTCCTACAACAACTCTTGATGCCCTCTGATTTTGAGACTAGTGTTAAAGAATTTATGAATTCACAAAACAATTTCAATGCTTTGCTTGAAGAAAAATTGCTTAAGATTAATGAGTTGGCTTGGAACGTGGATATAATTTCTCTTGATGTTGATTCTTTGAAACTTATATATACTCCACCTAAGCATGATATCAATGAGTCTCTCAAAGCCATGAGAATTTCCATTGATGTGTGCAAAGAAAGAACTGCTAGGATGCATGCTAAAAAGGATTGCTTTGTGAAGGCGTGTTTTTCTAGTTTTCGTGATAATAATGATGAAGGTCTAAAAGTGATTGGTGTGTATCCTTTTAAATCTTTGTTTGCCAATATGAATCTTAATAAATATGGGACTGGAGAAGAGTCAACTTTAGTTAGAAGGCGTCCCAATGATTCGGAGTTTTTAGATCTTGATGCAAAAATTGTTAAAGGTGGGATTGAAGAGGTCAAAAGTTCACATAGCAATGAACCCACTATTTTGGATTTCAAGGAATTTAATTATGATAATTTCTCTTTGATAGATTGTATTTCCTTGTTGCAATCCGTGCTAAATTCTCCTCATGCTTATGATCAGAACAAAGCTTTTACTAAACACATCGTTGATGCTTTGATGCAATCCCATAAAGAAAAGCTTGAACTAGAAGTTTCAATTCCTAGAAAACTTTATGATGAGTGGGAACCTACTATTAAAATTAAGATTAAAGATCATGAATGCTATGCTTTATGTGATTTGGGTGCTAGTGTTTCCACGATTCCAAAAACTTTGTGTAGTGTGTTAGGTTTCCGTGAGTTTGATGAGTGTTCTTTAAATTTGCATCTTGCGGATTCCACCACTAAGAAACCTATGGGAAGGATTAATGATGTTCTTATTGTTGCAAATAGGAATTATGTTGCCGTAGATTTCATTGTTCTTGATACAGATTGCAATCCTACATGTCCTATTATTCTTGGTAGACCTTTCCTCAGAACTATTAGTGCAATTTTTGACATGAAAGAAGAAAATATTAGATTCCAATTTCCTTAAGGAAAGGCATGGAACACTTTCCTAGAAAGAAAAGTAAATTACCTTATGAATCTATTATGAGAGCCACATATGGATTGTGTACCAAAGATGATAATACCTAGATCTATTCTTGTTTTTATGCCTAGCTAGGGGGTTAAACGATAGCCCTTGTTGGGAGGCAACCCAATTTTATTTATTTTTCCTTGATTTTTGTTCCTGTTTAGTAATAAATAAATCATCTATCCTCTGTTATGATTGTGTTTTTCATGCTTTAATTAGTGTTTGTGCCAAGCAAAGCCTTTAGGATCTTCTTGGATGATTGTTATTTGTTCTTGCTGGAAAAGAAACAGAAAGTATGCGCTCACGAGAATAATTTTCTTTTTTAACCAGAGAGCGATAAAATACTGATTCCAAATTCAGTAGTTTAATATACAAATTATTTAGGATGTCCTAATTTCTCAGGATTTTTGGAGTTGCAGAAGTATTCGAAACCTACAGATTACTATAGACTGTTCTTTTTTTGACAGATTCTGTTTTTCGTGTGTTATTTTCTTATTTTGATGAATCTATGGCTAGTATCGGGGGGTATGAACCATACAGAAGTTGGAATACAGTAGGTTTAACACCAATATAAACAAATAATGAGTTTATTACAGTTCCTTAAAGTGGTGGTTTGTTTTCTTATACTAACGGAGCTCATTAGATCTTCTGTTGAGTTTTGTGTTGTGAAGTTTTCAAGTTTTTGGGTAAAGATTTGATGGATTTCGGAACAAGGTGTGGCAAGAGCCTAAGCTTGGGGATGCCCAGGGCACCCCAAGGTAAAATTCAAGGACAAGAAAAAGCCTAAGCTTGGGGATGCCTCGGAAGGCATCCCCTCTTCCGTCTTCATCTACCGGTAACTTTACTTGATGCTATATTTTTATTCACCATATGATATGTGTTTTGCTTGGAGCGTATTGATTTGAGTCTTTGCTTTTTAGTTTACCACAATCATCCTTGCTGTAAACACCTTTTGGGAGGGACACACATGAATCGGAATTTATTAGAATTTTCTATCTGCTTCACTTATATCTTTTGAGCTAGATAATTTTGCTCTAGTGCTTCACTTATATCTTTTTAGAGCATGATGGTGGTTTTATTTTATAGAAATTATTGATCTCTCATGCTTATTTTATATTATTTTGAGAGTCTTTAAGAACAACATGGCAATTTGCTTTGGTTATCAAATTAGTGCTAATATGATAGACATCCGGGATGGGTATAATAAAAACTTTCATATAGAGTTCATTAAATGTTAGGAGGAGATTGATTCTTGATAGTTGTTTTGAGATATAAAGGTGGTAATATTAGAGTTGTGCTAGTTGAGTAATTATGGAATTGAGAAATACCTGTGTTGAAGTTGGCAAGTCCCGCAACATCGATGTATGGTAAACGTTGTGCGACAAATTTGAAGCATGAGGTGTTCTTTGATTGCTTTCCTTACGAGTGGCGGTCGGGAACGAGCGATGGTCTTTTCCTACCAATCTATCCCCCTAGGAGCATGCACGTAGTGCATGGTTTTGATGACTTGTAGATTTTTGCAATAAGTATATGAGTTCTTTATGACTAATGTTGAGTCCATGGATCATTCACACTCTCACCCTTCCATCATTGCTTGCCTCTTCGGTACCATGCATTGCGCTTTCTCACCTCGAGAGTTGGTGCAAACTTCGCCGGTGCATCCAAACCCTGTGATATGATATGCTCTATCACACATAAGCATCCTTATATCTTCCTCAAAACAGCCAACATACCTACCTATTATGGCATTTCCACAGCCATTCCAAGATATATTGCCATGCAACTTTCCACCGTTCCGTTTATTATGACACGCTCCATCATTTTCATATTGCCTTGCATGATCATTTAGTTGACATCGTATTTGTGGCAAAGCCACCTTCATAATTCTTTCATAGATGTCACTCTTGATTCATTGCATATCTCGGTACACCGCCGGAGGCATTCACGTAGAGTCATATTTTGTTCTAAGTATCGAGGTGTAATTCTTGAGTTGTAAAGTAAATAAAAGTGTGATGATTGTGTGAGAAAAGTTCTTCAAAAAAACAAAAAAAAAAGAGAAAGGCCATAAAAAAGAGAGGCCCAAAAAAATAATAATAAACGAGAGAAATAGAGAGAAGGGGCAATGTTACTATCCTTTTTCCACACATGTGCTTTAAAGTAGAACCATGATCTTCATGATAGAGAGTCTCTTATGTTGTCACTTTCATATACTAGTGGGAATTTTTCATTATAGAACTTGGCTTGTATATTCCAACACTAGCCTTCCTCAAATGCCCTAGGTCTTAGTGAGCAAGCAAGTTGGATGCACACCCACTTAGTTTCTTTTGTTGAGCTTTCCTATATTCATAGTTCTAGTGCATTTGTTGCATGGCAATCCCTACTCCTTGCTTTGACATTAATTGATGGGCATCTCCATAGCCCGTTTATTAGCCACGTCAATGTGAGACTTTCTCCCTTTTTGTCTTCTCACACAACCTCCATCATCATATTCTACTCCACCCATAGTGCTATATCCATGGCTCGCGCTCATATATTGCGTTAAAGTTGAAAGAGATTGAAAACACTAAAGTATGAAACAATTGATTGGCTTGTCATCGGGGTTGTGCATAATTGGAGCATTTTGTGTGACGAAAATGAAGCATGGCCAAACTATATTACTTTGTAGGGATAAGCTTTATTTGGCTATGTTATTTTGATAAGATATGATTGCTTGGTTAGCATTACTTGAAGTATTACTATTTTTATGTCAATATTAAACTTCTGTATAGAATCTATCGGATCTAAACATTCAAGCCACAATAAAGAGAAATACATTGAAAATTATGTTAGGTAGCATTCCACATCAAAAATTCTGTTTTTATCATTTACCTATTCGAGGACGAGCGGGAATTAAGCTTGGGATGCTTGATATGTCTCCAATTTATCAATAATTTTTGATTGTTCCATGCTATTATATTATCTGTTTTGGATGTTTATGGGCTTTATTATACACTTTTATATTATTTCTGGGACTAACCTATTAACCGAAAGCCCATTGCAAATTGTTGTTTTTTGCCGATTTCAGTGTTTCGCAGAAAAAGGAATATCAAGCTGAATCCAAACGGAATGAAACCTTCACGAGGATCTTTATTGGAACAAACGTGATCCAGGAGACCTGGAGTGGAAGTCAAGGAAGCAGGGAGGCGACCATGAGGTAGGGCGGCACGCCAGGGGGGCAGGCGCGCCCCCACCCTCGTGGGCCCCTCGCAGCTCCACCGACCTACTTCTTTCGCCTATATATACTCTTATACCCTGTAAACATCCAGAGGAGCCATGAAAGAACTTTTCCACCGCCACAACCTTCTATACCCGTGAGATCCCATCTGCGGACCTTTTTCGGCGATCTGCCAGAGGGGGAATCGATCAGGGAGGGCTTCTACATCAACACCATAGCCTCTCCGATGATGTGTGAGTAGTTGACCATAGACCTTCGGGTCTATAGTTATTAGCTAGATGTGTTCTTCTATCTCTTTGGATCTGAATACAAAGTTCTCCTCGATGTTCTTGGAGATCTATTTGATCTAATTATCTTTGCGGTGTGTTTGCCGAGATCCGATGAATTGTGGGTTTATGATTAAGATTATCTATGAACAATATTTGATTCTTCTCTGAATTCTTATATGCATGATTTGATATCTTTGCAAGTCTCTTCGAATTATCAGTTTGGTTTAGCCTACTAGATTGATCTTTCTTCCAATGGGAGAAGTGCTTAGCTTTGGGTTCAATCTTGCGGTGCTCGATCCCAGTGACAGAAAGGGGACCAACACATATTGTATTGTTGCAATCGAGGATGAAAAGATGGGGTTTATATCATATTGCTTGTTTATCCCTCTACATCATGTGATCTTGCCTACTGCATTACTCTGTTCTTATGAACTTAATACTCTAGATGCATGCTGGATAGCAGTCGATGTGTGGACTAATAGCAGTAGATGCAGAATCATTTCGGTCTACTTGACATGGACATGATGCCTATGTTCATGATCATGCCTAGATATCATCATAACTGTGCGCTTTTATATCAATTGCTTGGTAGTAATTTGTTCACCCACCATAATATATGCTATCTTGAGATAAGCCACTAGTGAAACATATGCCCCCCAGGTCTACTTTACATCATATAAGTTTCTAATCTACAATTCTAGTTTACTATCTATTTTTCAATCTTTACTTTTCAATCTATATAACAAAAATACCAAAAATATTTATCTTATTTTCTCTATCAGATCTCACTTTCGTATGTGACCATGAAGGGATTGACAACCCCTTTATCATGTTGGTTGCGAGGTTCTTGTTTGTTTGTGTAGGTACTAGGTGACTTCCGTGTAGTCTCCTACTTGATTGATACCTTGGTTCTCAAAAACTGAGGGAAATACTTATGCTACTTTGCTGCATCACCCTTTCCTCTTCAAGGGTAAACCAACGCATGCTCAAGAGGTAGCACTGAGCCGCGTAAAGCGGGTACCCTGGTTCTTCCGTGATCAGAAGGCTTTTCTCTCTGGCAAACACATCTTCATGGAGACTCTTAAGATCATTGTTCAGTATGTGCTCTAGCGCTTTGGCAGGTAGGATCGGCTCGCTGGTGACATGGAAACGCTACACACCTCAGACAAGTATTATGTCTACCACCCGGGGCTTCAGAGGCTCCTGGCTGCTTGAAGCAGCTCCGGGGCCTTTAGGGCCTTTCCTGTCCAGTCTCCTCCTTTTCTTCTTGGCGGGTGGCGGTAGTGAGCCCGCCATACCTTCCCTAACCACCACCCTAGTGTCGTCGGGCTAATCCGTGACCGGGCCTCGGGTGGTTGCTGGGTAGAGGCGGCATCAAGAGGCGTCTCCTGCGAGGATCGCTTGATGAGAGACTTTTTGCATTCCGCCTTAGTACGTTTCGACTCCGGCAGATCAGGCAGCATCAAGTCATCATCTCCACACTCATAGCCCGAGTCTTTGTCGTCCTGAGCCATCAATCTTCCATCATCATAGGCGGTATTGAAATACTTGTATGGGTCTTCATCATCCTCCTCCACGTCATCATCAACATTTTCTTCTTCGATAGCGGGGCCAACATGATCTGGCACTAATGGAGGCTCTCCCTCGCGTCGTCCGCTATCACCTGCCATGATAGGTGTAGGTAAATTGGTAGGTGGGGTGGTGTTCATACCTTCTTGAGAAGGTGGCGTTGGTGTGATACTGGGTGCCTCGAGATGAAGAAGAGACTTCGGCCAAGGCAAGAACCAACTCTTGCATGAGCCAATCCTCAGGGGGGTCTCATCGTCATCGACCGGTACTGGAGGAGGCAAATCCTTGAAGCCCTCTAAGACACTGGCCATGTTAACCTTGAAGACGCCATCGACCATCTCTTGGTTGTCGAACATGCGGTCCTTTGGCTTCATGATCGTTGCCTTTTCCACGACCACCTTCTAGCCCTTGATGTCATACAATAGGGTGCATGGGGTATCGCCGGCCTATGAAGAAGACATGTTTGCTGGCATTTTGTCTATTTTGGGCTATCCCAATAGCAGTTTCAGAAATTGCTAATAAATCCTAGAGGCCCACGCAACCCATTCGTGCAAGGCAAGAGGTGGAACTAAAGTTTAGTCCCACATTCCTAGTTTGGTGGGAGTTGGACCTCCTTATAAGGGAGGATTTTTTCCCCACACGTATGAGCATGAGAACAATAGGGACATTCACGTGCACTCCTCCTCTGCCGCCCAACTCGTCACGACGTGCCGCGGGTTGCGGGAATGAGCCGAGCCAATGTCTAAAATTTTCCCACGCATGACTGGTATATGAAAGGTCACACAGAAGTTGAAAAGATTTTTGCTATAGTGAAGACTGAATCCGAACGGCGCATCCCTTTGGTTGCTGGCTATTCACTTCATCTCCCTCTCTTCGTTTCACCTCCCGTCGCTGCCCTCTCGCCTCCTTCTCTTGCGCCTATAAAAGGGAGGTCGCTCCTCTCAGAGATACGCACCAGAACTTCCTCTTCCTCTCGCCATCGGTTCCAATATCTGAGTTGCTGCTGTCTTCCTCATCCCGACTTGCGGCATGCACCGCGAGTCGGGATAGTAGGCCTCCAAAACCGCACCTCTTTGGGTCATGTACAGGAGAAGGGTGATAAGGTTTTTGGGGAGCGCTCCGCGTGACTACTGAATTCTTCGTCATGGACGCCCCAGACTCTGACGACTACTTCCCCAACGACGACTTCTTCCCCGACATCGACAACCTCCTCGACGACATGGCTGGTGACGACACCGACCCCAAGTCCAGTGCTTCTGCTGCTGCTGTCCGGTATGTGTTTGTCTTCTTTTTGTTCGAGGTCCTGCCTTAGTTCCGTGTTTGCCCTAAATATGTTAGGTTCTATTTCATATATACACCATGCTCTACTATCTACTCTAGATATGTTTACCTACATTTCATATATGCAGATGCTATTTACCTTCTCTCTGTCAGATCGCATGACTTGTTTTATTTCTGCTATATCAGTCATGCTCTATCTAGTATTTCTGTTATTAAAATCATTCGGTAAATTTCTCATATTTCCAACAATCCAAAAACATTATCATAGGCAATTTACCCCGAGTGGTTTTGCTACTTCCATGAGACCTCCTATGCTTGAGGGTATCCACTATAAGAGGTGGCGTGTGAGAGCAGTCTTATGGTTTCAAACCATGAGTTGCTATGACGCCACTCTTGGCAAACCTGAAGGAGAATATTATGCTCAATAGGAACAGGCTTTTCAAATAATGGATACCCTATTTAAGGCAGCTCTATTGAGTGTTCTTGGTGAGAACATAGTTGATGCTTATGCGTCAATTGATAATGGAAAAGATATGTGGGACGCACTCATGGCCAAGTTTGGGGTGTCGGACGCTGGCACTGAGCTGTACATCCTGGAGCAATTCTATGATTACAGGATGACTGAAGAGCGCTCTGTGGTTGAGCAAGCTCATGAGATACAATCATTTGCTAGAGAACTTGAGCACTTCAATTGTATGCTACCATACAAGTTTGTTACCGGAGGCATTATTACTAAGCTTCCTCCCATCTGGAGGAACTTTGCTACCTTACTTAAGCATAAGAGGCAGGAGTTTTCCGTTCCGGATCTCATTGGTACTCTTGATGTGGAAGAAAAGGTGAGAGCAAAGGATAACCGTGCTCAAGGGATTGAGGGAGGTTCTAGTGCCAATATGGTACAGAAGAAAAACTTCCAGCCCCACAAGTTCAAGAACAAGGGCAAGTTTGATGGTAAAGAAAAATTTGATGGGAAGAACAAGGTTGTACAGCACACCAACTTCAAGTAGAAGAATGACAAGAAGAAAGGTGTTTGTCATGTCTGCGGAGATCCTGACCATTGGCTCCTAGTTGCCCTAATCATTATGACAAGTGTCATCTTGGGAAAGGTGGAAAGACCGGTAATGTTGTCATTGGTGAAACTGACATGAAGGATTTTGGGTATGGTATATTTCCCACTATTCTTTCAGTATGCCATTCTCCTGATTGGTTAATTGACATAGGTGCTAATGCGCATGTATGCGGTGATATTTCCATGTTTTCATCTTATCAGACCGTAGGGACTTCAACCATGCTGATGGGCAATGGTTCAAGTGCTTCTATTCATGGTGTTGGCACGGTCGATCTAAAGTTTACTTCGGGGAAGATCGTGCGGCTGAAGAACGTGCATTATGTCCCCTCCGTCAATAAAAACCTTGTTAGCGGATCTCTTCTATGTAGAGATGGATACAATCTTGTCTTTGAGTCAAATAAATTTGTAATATCCAAGTATGGAAAGTTTGTTGCTAAAGGCTATGAGTCAGGAGGCCTATTTCGTTTATCCTTGTCAGATGTTGGCAATACAGTTGTTAATCATGTTTGCAACAATAGTGAATCAAATGTGTAGCATTCATGTCTTTGTCATGTTAACTTTGGTTGCATGTCGCGACTAGAGAAGTTGAACTTAATCCCTAGTTTCTCCACTGTCAAGGGATCTAAGTGCCAAGTGTGTGTGCAAGCCAAGCAACCTCGTAAGTCTCATGTGACTGTGGGAACAAGAAATCTTGCACCACTAGAGCTCGTACATTCATATCTTTGTGAAATGAATGGTGTGTTGACAAAAGGTGGAAAGAAGTATTTTATGATGTTAATTGATGACTCCACTAGATATTGCCATGTGTATCTTCTGAAATCTAAGGATGAGGCTTTGAACTATTTCAAGATCTATAAAGCTGAAGCAGAAAACCAAGTTGATCAAATGATCAAGTGGCTTAGGTCCGATCGTGGTGGAGAGTTTTTGTCAAATGAATATGATTCCTTTCGTGCAGAACATGGCATAATCCATCAGAGGATGCCTCCCTATTCACCTCAGTCAAATGGGGTGGCCAAAATAAATAACCGTGCTCTAACTGATTTTGTTAACGCCATGTCAGACACATCGGGTCTCTCCAAGGCATGGTGGGGGGAGGCGATATTGACTGCATGTCATGTCCTAAACCGAGTTCCCACAAAGAACAAAGAGATAACTCCATTCGAGGAATGGGAGAAGAAAAGGTTAAAACTCTCTTATCTACAGACCTGGGGTTGTTTGGCGAAATTCAATGTGCCAATTCCAAAGAAGTGCAAACTTGGACCAAAAACTATGGATTGTGTTTTCCTGGGTTATGCTTTTCATAGCATTGGTTATAGATTCTTGGTTGTAAAATCTGAAGTACCTGACATGCATGTCGGAATGATCATGGAGTCGAATGATGCGACTTCCTTTGAAGATATATTTCCCATGAAGGATATGGATACCTCATCTAATCAAGAGATGCCTAGTTCATCGAATCAAGATCCAGTTACAATTACTGAACCTGCTATTTCGATGGAACACTATGAAAATCCTATGGAGCAAAACAATGAAGTTCCTACTAGGATCAAGAGACAGAGGACTACAAAGTCTTTTGGTGATGATTTTCTTGTCTATCTAATAGATGACACTCCCAGGTCTATTTTAGAGGCCTATGCATGTGAAGATGCTGACTACTAGAAGGAAGCGGTCCATAGTGAGATGGATTCCATCTTGGCAAATGAAACTTGGGAGATCATTGATTGTCCTTATGGGTGCAAACCTATAGGGTGCAAATGGGTATTCAAGAAGAAACTTAAGCCGGATGGTACTATTGAGAAATACAAGGCACAACCCGTGGCCAAGGGTTATACCCAAAAGGAAGACGAAGACTTCTTTGATACTTACTCACTGTGGCTCAACTGACCACTATTCGAGTACTACTTTCTGTAGCGGCCTCACATGGTCTTCTCATTCATCAAATGGATGTTAAGACTACTTTCCTAAACGGAGAGTTGGATGAGGAAATTTACATGGAACAACTAGATGGGTTTGTAGTAGATGGTCAGGAAGGACAAGTGTGCAAGTTGCTGAAGTCTTTGTATGGACTTAAGCAAGCACCTAAGCAGTGGCATGAGAAGTTTGAAAGAACTTTAACAGCTGCAGGCTTTGTTGTAAATGAAGCTGATAAATGTGTGTACTATCACCATGGTGGGGGCAAGGGAGTTATCCTTTGCTTGTATGTTGATGACATACTGATTTTCGGAACAAATCTGAATGTTATTAAGGTGGTCAATAATTTCCTATCCCGCTGTTTTGAGATGAAGGATTTAGGATTGGCTGATGTCATTCTGAACATCAAGTTGTTGAGAGACGATGATGGTGGGATTGCATTGCTTCAATCTCACTATGTGGAAAAGATCTTGAGTCACTTTGGCTATAGTGACTGCAAGCCCTCTCCAACACCATATGATGCTAGAGTGCTGCTTTGAAAGAATCGAAGAATTGCTAGATATCAATTGAAATATTCTCATATTATTGGCTCGCTTATGTACTTAGCCAGTGCTACAAGACCTAACATCTCTTTTGCTGTTAGCAAACTGAGTAGGTTTGTCTCAAAACCAAGAGATGTGCATTGGAAACCTCTAGAGAGAGTTTTGCGTTATTTGAAAGGCACTATGAATTATGGAATTCACTATACTGGGCACCCAAAGGTGCTTGAAGGGTATAGTGACTCAAACTGGATGTCAGATGCTAATGAGATAAAGGCCACGAGCGAATATGCATTCACTCATGGAGGTGGCGCTGTTTCTTGGAAATCTTGCAAGTAGACCATCTTAACGAGGTCAATAATGGAAGAAGAACTCACAACCCTAGATACAACTATGGTCAAAGCAGATTGTCTTTGACGGCTCTTGAATGACTTGTCGGTTGTTAAGAAACCTGTACCGGGTATCCTTATGAACTGCGACAATCAAACTGTGATCACGAAAGTGAGCAGCTCAAAGGATAACATGAAGTCATCAAGACACGTTCAAAGAAGGTTAAAGTCTGTCAGAAAAATGAAAAACTCTGGAGTTATTGCATTGGATTATATCCAAACGTCTAAAAATCTGGCAGATCCTTTTACTAAGGGTCTATCATGTAATGTGATAGATAATGCATTGAGGGAGATGGGTATGAGACCCACATTATGAGTTGTTCATAGTGGAACCTAGTCTATGTGATCGGAGATCCCGTGAATTAGATGTGGAAGAGAAGTTGTTGGTGAAGTGAGAGGAGAGTATCCTTACTGTTAACAATACCACTCCATGAATATGCAATACTCTCCTAAATCTGCATGGCAGGTTGATGTATATCTTAATGTGTTCTAAGTGGCTCATTGAAGCAGAGATGTTGTCCTATAGAACATCTTTTGAAGAACGCACCTATATGAGTCTAATTGTTAAACGTCCTAATCTATGAGATTAGGTTTCTCTCTAGTGAACTCATGAAAGGTCTCAGAGTATGACGCATAAGCTCCACCCGCGGGCAAGACCCACAGTAGCCACGTATCGGTCAAGGCTCCACGTGAAGCTAGATTCAAAGAGAACATGCAGTTCAAGGCCCAGTCCACCGTTCAAGTTGCTTACTAGTGTAGCATAGAGTTCTTGGTGGAACTTCAACTTAACAGTCTCCACTGCAGTACTGATATATAAAACAGTGTTTTGGAACCAAAGGCAAATTTTCTGTGCCTTTGGGATCTGGTGGGGGATTGCTAGAATTTTGTCTATTTTGGGCCAGCCCAATAGCAGTTTTAGAAATTCCTAATAAATCCTAGAGGCCCACGCAGCCCATTCGTGCAAGGCAAGAGGTGGAACTAAAGTTTAGTTCCACATTGCTAGTTTGGTGGGAGTTGGACCTCCTTATAAGGAAGGATGTTTCCCCACATGTATGAGCATGATAACAAGAGGGACATTCACGCGCGCTCCTCCTCCGCCGCCTGCCTCGCCATGCCTCGCCATGCCTCGTCACGACGCGCCGTGGGTTGCAGGAATGAGCTGAGCCAATGTCTAAATTTTTGTCATGCATGACTAGTATACGAAAGGTCACATAGAAGTTGAAAAGATTTTTTCTATAGTGAAGACTGAATGCGAACGGCGCATCCCTTCGATGGTTGGCTGTTCACTTCATCTCCCTCTCTTTATTTCACCTCCCGCCGCTGCCCTCTCACCTTCTTCTCTTGCGCCTATAAAAGGGAGGTCGCTCCTCTCAGAGAGACGCACCAGAACTTCCTCCTCCTCTCGCCACCGGTTCCAATCTCTGAGTTGCTGTTGTCTTCCTCATCCCAGCTTGCTGCGTGCGCCGCAAGTTGGGACAGTTGGCCTTCAAAACTGCACCTCTTTGAGTCCTCTACGAGAGAAGGGTGATAAGGTTTTTGGGGAGCACTCCACGCGACTACTGAATTCTTCATCACGGATGCCCCGGACTCCCACGACTACTTCCCCGACGTCGACAACCTCCTCGACGACATGGCTGGCAAGGACACCAACCCAAACTCCAGTGCTTCTGCTACTGCTATCCCGTATGTGTTCTTCTTCTTTTTGTTCGAGGTCCTGCCTCAGTTCCTTGTTCTAGTGTTTGCCCTACATATGTTAGGTTCTACTTCATATATACACCTTGCTCTACTATCTACTCTAAATATGTTTAGCTACAGTTCATATATGTAGATGCTATTTACCTTCTCTTTATCAAATCGCATGGCTTTTTTTTATTTCTGCTATATTAGACATGCTTTATCTAGTATTTCTGTTATTAAAACCATTCGGTAAATTTCTCATATTTCCAACAATGGCTGTGACGTTAAACATCCGAAAGGAAACTGAAATGGAAGACTACAGACATGCTGATGAAAAGGGTATGATGCGTAATTATCATGAGGGCATCGAGCTCAGCTAGTGATGAAGGCCCGCCGAGCATGCCAGAGACGGAGGTCGGGCTGCTATGAACAGGAGTGGGACCTTTTGCGGTTGCTTGAGAAGGTGTTGGTGATGTGGTGTTCACCGAAATGCTCCCGACAAAGCTGGGAAGGGGAAAGTCCTCCAGACGTGCATTTGGATTGTTCTTCGACCAATCAAAAATTGCCGGAACCAAGCATTGCACCGCGTCAGAAACCGCTACATTGACTAGTGCAACCAACTCTTCTTTGGTATTATTGACCACAATCGTGACCTTCTCGTCGATGGTCTGCTGAGTGAAGACCAACCATCTCTTCCTTCTTTCCTCTGGCTCCTCGCGGTAGCACGTCTTTCACGAGGCACCATCTCCGACGCCATGCACACGTCCATAGGACGGAGACTTGTCCACCGGGACCTTTTTTAGTATGTTCAGGGCCCGGTTGAATGGGGTATCCCACTTGGGCCTCGCTAATGACTATGATGACTCGTCACTTTCGGCTACCTTTTGGTGTCGCTCTTTCTACAAAAGGAACGTGGATGGTTTACTAATGTGACAAAACTTGTAGTCGAATTGATTGGAAGCTAATATTGATAATGTGATAATATAACAATTACCAGAAGTCTCATAAACTCCCTCGTGTCCAGGTCTATGTAAAAGCTCCTTTTGACTTTGTCCCACTTGTACCAGGCCCTTAGCCCATACATGCCTCTTCCCCTGATACACACGGCTTGCGAGGCTTTCACGTCTGGCATCCTCCTTAGCCCATACGTGCCACTTCCCCTTGTAAACACGGCTTCCGAGGCGGTGGGGAGGCGTGTTCCTGGCCTGGAGCGCCTTCATTTTCTCTGACCTTGCCTTAACTTCTTCTTCAGCGCAATTCTCCTTGAATTTTTCAAAGTCCTCTTCCTTTAGTGACGGATTGTCAGCATGAATCTTGGACCACAGTTCATTCTTCGCAATTGGTTTTTTCACCAGAACTTTCTAGGAGGACAAGTCGTTGGTGAACGTCACCATCGCCTTGTTGTTTATCTTTGTCATGGCGACGTCGTCCCAGGGCTCTTTATATTTGCCTTCATCTTGGCCGGGGAACAAGAACCTATTGTGCAACTTCTTTAGGAGCATGTGATCCATATGTGGTATCTTCTTCAACCTCTCGTCGTTGATGTTGGCGGTTACCCTGAGGATGCATCCAAGTTGATTGCCTCAGCACAAGCGTGCTTCCGCCAATGCCGTTGGCTCTAACTTCTCGGGGTGCATCTCCATGACCACAATTTGTCTGATGCCAAGCTCGCTTGGTCTTCGTATCCTCTTCTTCTTTGGTGCTTTACCGTCTAAGATAGCATTGTTGCCGGTCTCAGGAGTGGTGTCGGTGCCGGTGCCATTGCTAGTGCCGTTGTCGGAGTCGGTGTCAGTGTTGGTGCCACTGCCGCCACCATGCAACTACATCTGGTGTTCGTCCTGGCAATCAAAATAGTGATTTGCTATCTCGATTGGGTCTGCGAGAAGAGCAGAACCCACGACTTCGGCATCAGTAGACATTGTTTTCTATTCAACAATTGTAAATAAAATATATAATGGAGAGAAAATAGGGGCCTATATTTGGTCGGAATGTTGATTCATTCCACTTCCGGCAAATCTCGGGTACTCCATATGTCCTAGTTTCTAACACAAGTCGTGTCGAAAATCATGGAAATTTTAGGCATGATATTTGCTAAAAAGTGGACATATGGAGCACCTAAAATTTACCGAAACAGATATGAATCAACATTCTGGCAAAACATAGGCCACTCAGCTATTTTTCGACATTCAACCAACATTGCAAAACCAACATATAACATCAATGACATATATCATTTGCTAGTATCTTTTAGTTGCTTTAAATATATCATTCAAACACAAACTTGCTACAAAAATGTGCTAACTTGCTAAAAAATAAAAAAATGATAATTAGCTACTGCCCTAATTTGCTAACTTGCTAAAAAATTGCTAAATTTGCTAACTTTGCTAAATTTGCCCTAAATTTTGCTAAAATTGCCCAAAAATTTACTAAATTTCCCCTAAAATTTGCTATTAGTTTGCATCTGCTAAATTTTCCCTACCTAATTGAACCCTAAATTGAAAACCTAGTTTCATTTCTAAAAAAATAAAACCTAATAGACAAAGATAGGGGGAGGTGGGGGCAGGGGGTCCGTAGTACCTGAGGAGGAGGAGGAGGGTGGAGCGGACGCCGAGGAGGAGGAGGCCGGCGTCGAGGGCGAGGGCGGGCAGGGGCTCGGGCTGGCGTCGAGGTCTAGGTCGAGGGCGACGGCTGGCGGGCAGGGGCGATGACGGTGGTGCGGGCGACGACAAAGAGGAGGGAGAGAGGTGGGAGAGTGGGGGGATGGGACTTGGCAAAAATCTGATCCCGTGCGGGCGGGTGGTTAACTCAAAATAGCAGTAGTGTTGGTTTAGGAACCAACGCTATAGCTAACTTAGCTATAGTGCTGGTTCCTAAACCAGCGCTACTACTAACTATTCCAATCTTAAATTTTTTTTTATTTCTAATATACAAGTAGCACTAGCGCTGGTTTAGGAACCAGCGCTATAGCTAATTTAGCAATAGCGCTGGTTCCTAAACTAGCGCTACTGCTACATTTCTTTTGTTTTTATTATTTTCCTTTTCTAGTTTTTAGTTTTCTTTCCTTTTTATTTTTTTTTATGTTTACTTTTCTTTCTCTTTTGTATTGCTTTATCCCTTTTCTATTCTGTTTACTTTACTTTTCTTTTGTATTGCTTTATCCCTATGGCGTCTCCGAAACCATGCATGCATGTAATTGAAGGGTAATAATATTACATCATTTGACCGGTAATTGTTACTTAAGTGTGTACACAAAATAGATACATATATATATATATATATATATATGATGGTTTCTCAACTGTGTCGACGACGTTTCACATTGAGCTTCTTCCCATTCTTATTCGTTGCCGAATAATTGAGCCCCTCCTTGTGACTTTTCCATAACCATGGCGTACGATCTTTCGTAGGTATTGTAGTATTGGTTCTTCTTTTCACTGCTTTATCGTCATCGTCATCTTCCCTCATCGGGTTGCCGTATTGGTCGTAGTCTTCCTCGTTGGCGACTCCATCCGTTCCGATGATGCTCCTTTTGGATCTCCTCACGACAACACGATTGGGATTGGCCGGGTTGGTCATGAAGAAGCATTGTTTCATGTGCTTAGCTTGTACCCATGGATCATTTTGGTGATGACGTTAACGTTCATGGGAGTGCTCTTCACGTCGGGTATAGACATGGTAGTGAAATACTTATTTTCTCTTACGACATCCTTGGCCCGTCTTACACAGAACATCGTCGCATCGTGCATTCCAGTTAGTCAAGCTCCCAGATCTCTTCGACCCTTCCGTAGAATCTTTCAGATGTGCCATTGGCCTCGGTCACGCATTCAATTGTCACCCCGGAGTTCTGGTAATCACTGTCCATTTCTTTGGCCTCCGTGTAGAACGTGTAACCGTCGATATCGTATGACTGATAGGTCGCGAGCTTGCGAGCGGGGCCATGTGCTAAGGCATGTATGAGCAATCCGTCCGAACTGCCCTCTTTCGGGGGATTTTCAACAACTTGCTCTTTGAACCAATGCAAGTAAGTGGCATTGTGCTCTATAGTAACTTCGTCATCCGTATTGAGCATCCCCTTATCATCGTACTTCTTTGCGATGGTTTCTATGTGCCGTGCCATGTAATCATCTACCACATCTAGGTGTTGTAGCACTACTAAGTTATCCCTGTCAAAGTTGTTCCATCGAGCCGAGTAATCCACGTGCAATTCCCTCCGGCCGTTGTTGTGACCATCTCCTTCGAGCTTCCCATCATGCTTCTTGACGGGCAAACCAACAACAGGGTCTCCGTCGCCTATATAATTCTCACAAAAGGAGACACACTCATGTGTGAGATACCCCTGGACAATGCTCCCTTCGGGACGAGACATGTTACGAATGAATCCTTTGATGACCCCATTCATCCTCTCGAACGGCATCATGTTGTGAAGTAATGTCGGCCTGAGGTCGATGATGTCGTCCATGATGTCGACACGCAGATGCACCATGACGTCAAAGAACGCGGGCGGGAAGTACATCTCAAGCAAACATAGTATGACAACGATCTCTCCATGTAGCCTTCAGAGCTACTTCACACTTATAGACCTTCGAGAGAGAACGGCAAAGAAGTTGCAGAGACCAGTAAGCGTGTCACGGACGTGCTTCTCCATTTTCCCTCTAATGGAAACCGGGAGTATCTGCGTCATCATCACATGACAGCCATGAGACTTCATCCCGTAGAACCTTTTCTTCTTGTGGTCTAGAAATCTGCTTATCTTCCCACAGTAACCGGAACTGACTTTGATTCCCATAAGGCACTTGATGAGTTGATCGATCTCGTTCACAGTTAGGGTTAAGCAAGAAGGGGGGCCATAATTCTCCTCCTTCTTGTTGACTTTTCTGCACCTTTCCCCCTCCTCCATCTCCGTCTCTGTCTCCTCCATCAATTTCTTACAGTGGAGATCTTTCCTGATCTTCAAATCTTCCAAGTCTTTCCTTGCCTTAGGCCCATCTTTGGTCTTCTCCGACATGTTCATCAGTGTGCCAATAAGGCTCTCGAGGACATTCTTCGTGATATGCATTTGATCAAGGCAATGAGGCGTGTCGTGATTGGGCCAGTACTCCAAGTCCTAGAAAACATACCTCATTTTCCATACCTTCCGCAGCGGCCCCGGCGCCCTTTTGATCTTTCCCAGCATGGGGCACTGTTCCTAGTTTCTCAACAGCTTGTTGATTTTGGCGCCGCTCCTCTTACGTGGAGGTCCTTGAAGCTCAGCCAACCCATTGAATAGATCTCCATGCTTTCTCCACAGGTCATCATTCTCGAGCCATCTACGATACCCCATGTCCACGATTTTCCCAGACCCGCCATCTTTCGTTGACGTAAGCTGCAGAGACATTGTATCGTCCATGCACCTCATGCATCCGCAATATCCATGGCGCACTTGTCCTGAGGTGTAACTGTAACCGAGATAGTCGTGCACCATGGTCATCAACGCGGCTCACTCTCCTTTCCTGGCATCCCATGTCCATATCGTTGTTTCCATAATGTTTCTAGCTCCTCTTGTAGAAGCCCCATATATAGGTTAATACTATTTCCCGGTTGTTTCGGACCATGAATCATCATGCTCATGTGTATGTACATTGTCTTCATGCACATCCATGGGGGGAGGTTGTACATCCATACAAACACATGCCATGCGATGTGGTTGGTGTTCTGGTTTCCAAAAAAATTCATGCCATCAATACTCGCACCAAGCACGATGTTCCTTGGATCTTCTGCATAAAATCCATATACGACATTGAATGCTCTCCACTAGCTACCATCTACGAGGTGTCTCAGCTTCAGATCATTTCCATCGTTGGGCTTCTTCCTCCCCGCATGCCAGCGCATGAGCTTTGCTTCCTTAGGATCTACGAAATACCACTTCAGACGGGGAATGATCGGAAAGTACCATAAAACTTTCCGAGGAGCTTTCTTTCCTGCCTTCTTGTATCGAGAAGCATTGCACACTGGACAGCTGGTTTTTTCCGCGTGCTCCCCCCGATAAATGATGCAATTGTTGATGCATGTGTGCTACCTAATGTGAGGCAAATCAAAAGGGCAAATGATTTTTTTGGCCTCCTTGACACTAGTAGGACATAGATTCCCCACGGGAAGAACTTTATTATGTAGATACTTCAAATGCTCATCGAGGCTTTGTCTGTCCACTTGTTTTTGGCCTTCGTCTTTAGATATTCGAGCGTGAAACTCAAGTGGGTCACCTCGGGATCGCAACCATCATACAATGGATTCTTCGAGTCTACTTCAAGTTGCACCAGCTTGGCCTCCCCTCTAGAAGCATCTCTCTCACTAGTCCTACTCTTGCGAACGAGGTCTCGAACATGAGGGTCCTGCACAACTGCACTTAGTACCGCCGAAGACTGTGGCGTGACCGCCGCCGCCTCTTGTCCGCCATGTCCAGACTCTTCTTCGCCGTGTCCAGAATTTTCTCCACCGCCGTAATTTCCGGACTCTTCCCCGCCACCATGCATGTCGCCATCGTCTTCGTGTCGATCGGTCATCTTTTCATCTAGCCCCGCCGCCATGTCGTTATTCCCTGCCATGTGGACGTCCTCATCATCATCTTCTTCTTCACTTATCTATCGAGTATGGCCATCAATAAAACCATTCATCATTAAGTGTGCCTTCAAAGTGCCGTGATCAAAAGGGTCCAAAAGGACTCGTTCTTTGTATCTTGTACATTTCGGCAAAACATAAGCAACTCGGGGGCATGTCACTCACACAAATCTCTCCATATCCCAAACACACATATTCTCATTCACACACAAATTCGCATTCTTTAAATGAACAACCTTTTACTCACCTATATATATATATATATATATATATATATATATATATATATATATATCCCGAGAGAGACCGATCGAGAGAGCACGGTTTGATGATGAGGCCGTTTTTGCTACCTATATGGATCAAAAGTGTGGAATGGCTAAATATCTAGCTAGATCTAGTTGTTGGGGAGAAGAGATGACTCCAGCTAACTAATGGAGAGGGAGTTATGATGGAGGGGGGCATTAATGGGGAGAGAAGAGAGGTAGGAGAGAAAGATAGAGAGATGAGAGGCCATCTATGGAGGAGAGTTATGGTGGAGGGGGACATTAATGAGGAGAGAAGAGACGTAGGAGGAATAGAGAAGAAGAGCAACAATGGTGGAGAGTGGAAAGGATAAAGGAGGTGGAGATAGGGCAAAGTGGGGGAGAGGAGGGGAGGGGGTGAAAGGTGGCACCAGCCGCAACTACCAGTAGCGCTGCTTAGCAAAACACGCTGCTACGTGACTTAGTAGTAGCGCTTTTAATGAAAAGCGCTACTACTAAGTGGGGCCTTTTACCAGTAGCGGCTCAATAAAACAAAGCACTACTACTAAACTGTTAGTAGTAGCACTGGATTCTGTATTGCACTGCTACTACAACTACTGTCGATGGCCTCGTCTGGTCCCACATAGTAGTAGCGCATTTTTGGTTTCCAGTGCTACTGCTATAGATTTACTAGTAGCGCCTCCCTGGAAAAGCGCTACTGCTAACTAGCAGCAGCGGGGACTCTTTTCCAGCGCTACTACTAAGCTACTGTGTATAAGCATTTCCCTAATAGTGTTTTATTGTCATTTTTCCTAGATGCAAGAACTCAGTCTTTAGTACATATTACTGCTTCTACCACATGGGGGTTGAGACGACTGTGGAATGGATCAATAACACGACCACCGGCACTAAAAGCTACTTCCGAGGCAACAGTTGTCAGATTTCGGGTTCCGCAGACCCTTGAGAGGTTCGAACTCTGGGGTGCATGCGAAGAACTCAACCTACCTAGTCTACCTGCTCGCCAATCTTACGTCCTAGCTCGATGAACGGGAAGGAAATGGGACACATCAGTTTACCCAGGTTCAGGCCACCTTGCGGTGTAAAACCCTACTCCTTCTTTGTGGTGGATTGGCCTCGAGGGGCTGTGGATGAACAAGTACAGTGGGAGAACAACCTCAGGAGGAGGCATGTTCTTGTGCTCGAGTGAGCTGGTGGGTGTGAGGATGGAATGGATCTGATCTGGGTCTCCTCTCCTTCTCTATGGTGGTGGTGTTGCTCTACTTATAGTGGCCTCGGTCCTCTTCCCAAACGAAGGCGGGAAGGGATCCCACAACAGCTAAATTTGAAGGGAGACAACTTGTACATGCTATCCTGACAAAAGTAGTCTTCGCTTGCAAAAGCCTATGGTCGTGACGCCATGGTGGACTCGATGATGACCTCTGTCCTACCGTCCTGGAGGTCTTGGTCTTGTTGCATGGGAATGGAAACCTTTGGCTGATTCCTCGGGACTCCGCGCCCGTGCTTGCCTCGTTAGCTCCAAATATGAAACTAGTGCAATGCACCCACTGGCACCTGCCTTTCCTTGCTCGTCATGGCTCACGTCACCCGAACCTCGCGAGGTGAGGCTTGCACAGAAATCTCCGCTCCTTAGGAGCCAGCCCGAGGAGGCCGCTCCTCATGGAGGTCTTGGTGTCGTCCACCTTGCAAGGCTTGGCCCTTCACGAGGGTCTTCAATTTTTGATGCTGAAGGTGGGCCATACTAGGCCATCGATGAAGCCACGCCATGGACCACAAGCAGGGAAGTCTGGGCACCCCCATTCCTAGAACGCCGACAGTAGTCCCCGGGCCCAAGGCGCGCTCGGACTTGGCTTCGAGGTGAAGCTAAAGGGCAAGTGCGGAGTGCCGCGCGCCCTAACTGCCTACGGCCTTGGTCGACGTGTGGTGATTGATGGGACGTGGGCCTCTCCGCTTCCCCACGCTGCCTCAGCAACCATTCGACTTGACGAGACCCTGCTACATGTAGAGCAAAATCATCATTGTGTGGGATCGTCGAGGCCGGTGGTTAGCCTCCCTCTGGCTACAAATGAGGAGAAGGGCAGATCCCCCTCCACTCATCTCCATCTTCTTCCTTGTCCCGTCTTGTCGTAGCATCCATTGTGCCAATGAGGAGGTTCTTCGCTGCCGAAAAGGGGAAGGCCCCCAAGGAGGGGCCGGGTTCACCGCCGCCCAAGAGGGGCCGCGGCCACCCCCGCAAGTATGCTGTGACCCCGGTGGTGGCTCCTCGAGGGCATGGACGCACCCCTTCTGGCGTCTACGTAGCCTTGGGCAGCCGCGGCGGCCATTCCTCTAGTGGTGGGAGCCGCTAGGGACGGGACAACCCCTATGATGAGGGGAGGCATGTCGTGGTCGTCCAACCTCCTCGGCCATGCTTCCACTCCGCGGACTCGTTCCCGGAGTTTGTCATGTGGTCGTAGAGGCCTGCTGGCACTTGGCTCCCGCTCCAGCGCTTCTTTGCGGTGGAGATGCCGCCTGCAGGGCTTGAGGGCCTGTGGCTGCAGGCTGACGACTGCTGCAGCAGGGCCTCATGGGCTTGGGCCGAGGTCACCGCCGAAGGCAACGCGCCCTTGATTTGCGGCTGGCAGGCGTTTGCTTGCGCGCGGGGCCTGTGTGGGGACCCCGACTCATACGTCGTGATCACCGAATGCACGTGTATAGTGATCCCAGAGATCAATGCTCACTGAACACAAAGAAGCTGAATAACAAGAGTCGTAGATCCATACATACCATCTTACACAAGTAGGACCATTATGGTCAAGTCTTGAGTATATCATCACAGCGGAAATCTTCAATGATAGCATGAACCCATGCCATCTTCCTTAACACTACATGCATTCTGACTGGGAAGCGTCCTAGCTCACATGTTCTTCACCAAAGAAATCTTCATCTTACTCGTGTTCTTTCATGCCTAGCCAATAAAATAACCAGTGGCAAGCCAATGAGTACTTTGAATGTACTCGCAAGCCACCCAAGACTGATAACAGAATAATTATGCAAGGCTCTACTGCTAAATTGGCAGTTTTGCAGAAAGCTAGTTTTCTCATGCAAGTATGATCAACATTTATCAAGGACATGGATGCGTCTGCAACAAGTATCAGGAGGTTACAAACATCAACATTGAGACAGAGTTATGAACAATTCCTGCTCAAGCTCATCGTGACTCCTCACGAATCATATCAACAATATTACCAAACTGTGTTGTTTGACAGAAACATCTGTACATAGTCTAAGTAGCACCACCCAACTGTCCTTGACCGTGGACACAACTATTCGAATAGTTTGACACTCTGCAGAGGTTGCACACTTTACCCACAAGATCCGGGAAGCTTTCGTGTCATCCACGACCCGTTGTACCTCAAGTACCCGGGGTAAGCACCCGATCACTACCTTTCCCTAGCCGTGACCACCATAGAGTCCACTCGATTGGCAACAACCCCTGTCCGACAGTCATGTTTTAGTTCAGTGGAGCCATGCTCCCATATCTATCACATAATGTGAGCACGGGGGTACCAACGGTGTGTCTAGTGCCCTGTGAAAACAATCACGGCCGCCTATCCAAGCACGACCCCGTCCCGAGAGCGACCACGCCACTCCTGTCACTAGTAATGCAGGCATCCATGCTAGCACGAACTAGGTAATCAATAATGCCCCGTCCCATAAGGGGTAGTGTGGTTATACATGTTCAGTTAGGACGATAGACAATCTTAAATCTAATCCATCTCTATAAACAACACCTTCATCAAGCCTTGGTACACTACTTCTCCACCAAGCAGTGACCTAGTTCATCATCATCTCCCAAGGGCATTAGTGGAACCCACTTGGGCTATTTGCAAGTATGTCCAACCACACTTGTTTCTTTCCATGCATAACCCTGACCCATTTTTGCGTAGCCAACTACTATAGCATATTTCTACAACCCATCAACACAACTCTAAACAAGGATAGAGTCATGAACAATGCAAGTATCAACGGGGTATGCAACGGAGGCAATCCTAGCAAAGTCGCCATTCAAAATATATCATGCACTCGATGAAACATCGAAAATGCTATTATGGTGTAAAATGGTTCATCATGGTCAAAGGGCTGCTTGCCTAGTTCATCAAAGTCTTGAAGTCTTCTCGTCCTTCTCCAAGTATTTTGTTTACTTTGTCAACTAACATCGGAAACAATCATAGTAAGCAACACAACAAGGCAAAAATAAAAGTTCTCTAAAAATAAGAATTTGATTTTTTAGGACATCTCTGGTTATACAAAAAATAACCAGAGTGGTTTCATTGGGATTGGATCAGTGGATATTTCTGAACATTTCAATATGATGGAACCAATGGATTTAATGGATCTGGGAGTTCTCCATAGAATTCCTTGTTGTAAAAATGGGTAAAAGTACCCATTAAATCAGGCATGATTTTAGAAACATTTATAAATTGGTTTCACTGGATTGGGGTCCAAATGAATATCATATGGATTTTTGAAGTGGACTGATGTAGATAAGTGACCTATTTAATGTATCAAGTGAACACCAAGCATTGCAAAAAAGTTCACTATTGCTCATTAAATAGATCTAGATGTATGTAGTCTCTGAAAATTTGAATCATCAAGTTTGGACATGAAATGAATTAACTATGGATTTTAGAAGTTCACCGGAAATGAAAAACAAGAAGATTTGGGTTATTCCTAAAGTGTGCACATGGCGCAGTTTAGCACTACAGCGCACTGGGCCGGTCCAGCTGCTCGGCCACGCAGACGACAGGGCGACCTCGAAGGCGCCCTCAGCGGAGTACGCTTTCGCCTGGGGGAGGCACGTATTCCCCGGTCCGTCTCCACTTAAACAGGCGGGCCCGCCCATTGGGCCACTGACGCGTGGGGACCAATGCTCAGGCCATCGCCTACCTCCCGCTCGAACAAAGCAGAGGCAGGGGAGGTGAGGATGAGCGGGCGCCAGCGCTCTACCAAGTGGAAAAAGCCAGCTCCTGCGGCGCCCAGCACACCGGCGGACTCAGCGCGATGAGGCGCACCCGTCCATGTGTTCCACGCATGTGCGGGTGCTCAGAGTTGAGCAGGGCTTCGGGTGCAGCGGATGGTGGCGGCGGGCTTGGTGTTGGTGCCCGTTTTGGCTGCCGAGGACAGATCCTAAGGTGTTGGGGAGGTCCGTGGAGGCTTGTGGGGTGTCGTGGACTGGTGCAAAGGAGGAAGGGAGGCCGGGGCGACTCGAATTTGAGCGGGGGTCCGGGGCGGCAATGGTGGCAGAGGAGGAGGAAGAAGGAACATGAGGGGGAGTGGGTTGGTCCTGGAGGTTAACGGGAGAGAGGAGGCTCCAGGAGAGGTGAGATAGAGCTCGGGGGTGGCTCTATATGGCAAGGCCACAGAGCACCATGGACGGCGACCATGGCTGCGCCCTAGGAAATGCCACGGGCCGAATTGGCACATTGGGCCATGTCTGGGGTGTTCGTGGGGGTGGAGTAGGGTGCCAGGAAGAGAGAGAGGGCGGGGGGCAAGCTCCGGGCGGAGCCACGAGCTCGCACGCGCATTGGCAGGCTCGGGCGGCTCTGGGCGCGCGCAACACTGGCAGGACAGAGAGGGGAAGGAGGGGCAAGCGCAGTGGTGTGCTGCGGATGTTGAGGCACCTCTACTGGCGCAAGGGGGAGGCTCGAGGTGGTCGGGGGACGCGGTGTCAACAGTCGAACGGCCTGCCAGGCGCTATAGAGCACTTTTTTGGCTGGCATCCGCGGCTTTTCCGCGTGCACCCGCTTGTCGACTTGTGTCTAGTGGGTGCAGGTGGCAGTAAACAATGTGGCAAAGGAATTGGATTCCCGGGTAGCCACTGGAGGAGAGGTGGGGTTGAGAGAGGGAGAGAGGGAAAACTGTTGTCCAGGGAAGAAAAATGGGTGTCTGCCCCCTAATCATTTCTCCTTGGGTAGCAAAGCATGCAAGAGGTAGAGGGGGATCAGATGAGGCTGCGGGAAAAGTTTCAGCTCATGGAGATTAGTGGAAGAGGTTGAAACATGCATTTGGAAATTCTGCCAAATGGTGTTTGATGGTGGTTTGGCCTAGCTAATTTGCTCAACTTGCTTTCAGACTTAACATCAGTGAGTGGTACCACAAAATAGCAGTGTCCACCAAATTTGAGACCAAAAGGAGAAAGTGGCCAATTCAACTTTTGTAAACCCTAGAAATGGGCACAAATAGTTTTGGCTAGATTTGATCAGGCTATCTTGTTCTCCTTAATGCACTACTTGGTGTAGTGTCATTATTTGGGTAGTTGAGCATGTCCACAAAAATTGAGATCAAAATGAGTCAGTTGGCAATGTAGAGTTGTTTAAACTTAGATCTAGATGGAGATGGTTTTGGGGCACTTTGATCAAGATATACCTCTTTCCAACTTGTTCCATTTGGTCTAGATGCATATTTAGACCATTTTGAGAAATTGAACCAAGTTCGAGAGCATTTGGACATGTTTGGCAATGTAAGGTTTCTCAAACTTCAAAATGGACAGAAGTGGTTTTGAGGGGTTTTGATGAAGTTTCCTTGATCTTCCAGACATGAGGATTGGCAAGATTATCAAATATGTCATTTTTGACATGCTAGAATTTTCTTGGAATTAATGAGCAATATTGCCTTTGTAAATATTTCATAAGCTTGAAATATCCAGAAAGGGTTTTTGAGGGATTTGACAAATATTTTGGCCATGACCATGTGTTGAAACTCATATATATGGACAATATATGTCCACTGAGTTCCCTATATTTTCTCAAATATTTTTGAAACATTAAAATAATTCTAACCTATTAAAGACCATTTCTGGCCTTAAAAAGTATTTAAATTAAATAGTAAAAAAACTTTTAAAATAATATATTTGTGGTTTCTGGGAGTCCTATATCTAATAGGAGTCAAATATGCCTTTTGAAAGATTTTTCATTCGCCAAATTAAGTACTTGTAGCTCAAGCCTCGGTTAAGGGGTTTTTGGAAAACCTAATTTAGAAAATACTTTTTGGCCAAATAATTTTTGCAGGAAAATACTATTCTATCCTATACACATGGCATGATCATTGGGCAAAGAGTTAGATCAAGGAGAAGGAGTATAAGAGTTGGAGGAATTATTTGATTTTCAGAGCACTTGCAAACAACAGACAAAATCCAATCAAAGCAAAGACCCAAACACACAAAAGTTTTTTTTGTTAACCATATTTCATCATGATTTATTATCTTATGTGTTGTGGCAAGAAAATCAAGGTGTGACAGCCCGAGTAGGAGGCGCACCCTCCACTTCAGGTACGACAACCTGGCGACCCTCTATGTGAGGGTGTTCAGGCGGGATGGCCGCCGTACGGGGTGCTGCCCGGGCGACGGTAGCGAAGACGATGAGCATCCCCTTGAAGACAGCCGCGACAACGACGAGGGTGAGCTTGCCCTTGGCGACGGCCGCGCCAACCTCAGCGGTGGTGGCTCCTCCTCCGGTGAGAGCACTAGCAACAGCACCTATGATCAGCGACCCTGCCACCGGGCTCGGTTCGGGGAAGGCGACGGGCCATCTCGCCGCCGTGCTCCCATAAAGTAGGAGGAAGGATCGGACTAAGCTTCGAGCGTTGCTAGAGCTTGTGCTCGGGAGCTACTGCAGGCATGCAACTCGCTTTTGTTTAACCTTTCCTTTCTCCTACATTTCGAAAAAAGTAGAGGGCCCCGCTAGGGTGTCTAATAAACCATGGCACTTATGCCACTATGCTATGTTTGTTATTTTGATGTTATGTTGTGATATTTATGTTCCGAGTAGGTGTGGTTAGGGTAACTTAGCTCGGGGTGCTTGCGGTAGCTTCTCGCCTCGCGGGGGTGCGCCTTTCCATCAACATCTGGCGAAGCTCCCTTCCTGACGACTTAGGGGCCGTCGGGCCTTGGGAGACATTGTAGAGCAGCAGAGTTATTAGGAAGCTTGCTAGGGCATTTCATTCTTCCTCGTGCGAGCCCCCAGGCATGGGTTGGTTGTGGCTGGTACACCGCGTCACATTGCCTGGAGGCACGGACTTAAGAGGGGCCCCACACCCATGAGTTCATTCGAGAGCGTCTCACGAGGATTAAGGAAGCCGAAGCTTTGGGCAACGAGGCTTCGACGAGGTGTGTTTGCGGCGCGGGCGGCCCAAGAGTACACACCTGCCTAGACCCCGCCCGCGGGACACGCGAGGAGGAGCAACGGGCAACTACCGCTCTTCCCGGGGCAAGACTGGAGAAGCGAGCGAAGCTAGAGGAGAAAAATTCCAACTCTGGCGAACAAAAACGTGAAAACTCCAAATTCCATTAAGAAGTTGCAAACCAACTACAGAAACCAAGCAAAAGAACAGTCGCGTCCGACACCTATTCTAGGCTTCTCACCAGCGCGGAGCTAAGTTCTGCCACTAGGACGTGGGAGAGAGCCCCTGTGAGGCCCGTGGGCGGTGCTCAGGAGACTCCGGGGCGTGTACAATCCCATTCATTATTACGTGAGAGTATCACGAGTGGAGACCTTCACAGGCATGGGGCCTTGCTTCATGGGTAGAACTTCTGGAGGTGCTGGATGTTCCAGGGGTTCTAGATGAGGATCCCGTCGTGCGTCTCCAGGAACACGGCGTCGGGCCTGGAGACACGGGCGATCCTGAACGGGCCCTCCCACATGGGTGAGAGCTTATGCAGCCCCTCCCTGGAGAGCACCCGCCTCAGGACGAGATCATCCACCTCGAGTGTCCTAGAGTGTACGCTGCAGCAGTGGTACCGCCGCCGCACCTGCTGGTACCTCACTGTCCGAAGCGAGGCTTCACTAAAAAAAACACACATTCGTGACATTTTGGGCCGAACGATTTTTTTTCTGTCATGCTTATGACACTATTATGATGATAATTGTGACAAAACCCGATATCATTGTAGATGTGGTGGGTTCCTACTTCTATGACAAAAAATCATGACAGAAAATGGGCTTTTCGTCCTGGGTGGGCCGGAGACGCAGCTGCATGACATTCTTTGGGCCGTCCATGACGGAAAAAACCATGGTAGAAGCGAGGGCCAGGAAAATATTGGGGAGCTTCTGGTTGCGGTGGGTGGTCGGGGCCGAGCCATGCATAGAGGTTTGCGCGTTTCTCTTGTGCATGTACGGGCGTGTGTGCGAGGCGTTGCGCTATAACTGAAACCGAGCGAGGCATTCACCTACTGAACCCGAGCGATTGCACTGCAGGCTACATGTTACTGAACCCGAGCGATCGATCAATATGGCTTTTAACTGAACCCGAGCGATCGATTAATCTGGCTTTTAACTCAACCCGATCGAGCGATTTCTTTGCTACTGCTGCTAACTGAAGCCGATCGAACCTGCTGCCTCTTGATGAACAGTGAGCGTTGTTGGGGGTGGGGCGGGGGGTTGGATGAACAGTTCCCGGTGGGGGGTTTGATGAATAGGACCCCGTTGTAGTAGAGGTCGCCGCCACTGGATGAACATGACCCTGATTGATCGAGCCAGTTCGGGGTGGATGAACAGGATCCCGTGGAGGGCTGGATGAAGAGGACCCCATGGAGGGCTGGTTGAACAGTATCCGATGGAGGGCTAGATGAACAGTAGCCCCGTGGAGGGGTGGTTGAACATGACTCCATGGAGAGGGGTGGTTGAACAGTAGCCAGTGGAGGAGCGGTGGAGGCTGGATGAACATGAGGCCGTGGATGAAAAATGGCTGGTGGAGGCAGGACGGGAGACGTCATGGATGAACAGTCGCAAGTGGGGGCTGGAGGTGGTGGACGGTGGATGAACAGTAGCCCGTGGAGGCTGGAGGAGGTCGACGGTGGAGGTGAACAGTAGCATGTGGAGTCCCGTTTTGCGTATGCCACACCCCTCCCGATGAACAGGACCCCTGTTTCGATCGTAGCGCTCCAACACAAGTCCGTTTCCTCCATTTGGCGATACACCACACCCCTCCCAATCAATAGGACCCCATTTCGACCATAGGCACTCGAACACAAGTCCATTTCCTCCGTTTTGCAGTATGCTAGACCCCTCCCGATGAACAGGATCCTGTTTCGACCGTGGCCAGTCGAACAGAAGGCCGTTTCCTCCGTTCTGCGGTAACCCAGGCCTCGTTTCGATTGGCTGTTCCGTCCAAGCCGGTTGGCTCCCGATGAACATGAAGTAGTTTCTCCATTTTGATCCAGCTGGTTGGCTGCCGATGAATAGGACGTTGTCGCTGCCTCTCCATGTACGCGAGCCCTAGCCGTACGTATGCGTGAGTAGGCGTTCGAGACCCCGCCCGTATGTACGTACGTCGCCGTATTTTTTGGCGTGTGGTTGTATGTACATGTACATGGTTTAGATGGGACAACCTAAACTGCTATGTGGTGGGCTCTACTATGACATGTGCTGCTACTTGGCCATGGTTCATCGTTGCAGATCGACCGATCGACTAGTATGTACATACACGCTTGCGAGAAGATAGACAACGGTACATACGCTTCAACCGGGTGGGTCCCAGCTGTCAGGGAGGATAAGGACGCACTTGCTTCCGTGCGAAGATATAGCTGTTGGGTCCCAGCTGTTAGGGGAAATCATTTTTCTTTGTAATAAGGAGGCACTTCCTTGCATGCGAAGATGTAGCTGGAGGGTCCTAGCAGTCAGGGGGGAAAACATTGTTTTTCAGGGTAAAAAGGATGTAGTTGCATGCATGCATCCATGGGCGCGGTGCGTCCCCACTAGCAGCCTCTCATGTAGAGTCATCTTCTGATGACACTCATTTGTTGACCATGATACGTCTTCGTCGTATCTACTTCTCCAAACACTTTTGCCCCTGTTTTGGACTCTAACTTGCATGATTTGAATGGAACTAACCCGGACTGACACTGTTTTCAGCACAATTGCCATGGTGTTATTTTTGTGCAGAATTAGAAGTTCTCGGAATGACCTGAAAATCAACAAAGATTATTTTTGGAATATATAAAAATACTGGAAGAAGAATCAATGTCAGGAGGCCCACACCCTGTCCATGAGGGTGGGGGCTGTGCCTACCCCCCTGGGCGCACCACCTGCCTCGTGGGCCCCCTGACGCTCCACCGACCTCAACTCCAACTCCATATATTCGTGTTCGGGGAGAAAAAGAATAAGAGAGAAGGATTCATCGCGTTTTACGATACAGAGCTGCCACCAAGCCCTAAACTCTCTCGAGAGGGCTGATCTGGAGTCCGTTCGGGGTTCCGGAGAGGGGAATCTATCACCATCATCATCATCAACCTTCCTCCATCACCAATTTCATGATGTTCACCGCCGTGCGTGAGTAATTTCATCATAGGCTTGCTGGACGGTGATGGGTTGGATGAGATTTATCATGTAATCGAGTTAGTTTTGTTAGGGTTTGATCCCTAGTATCAACTATGTTCCGAGATTGATGTTGCTATGACTTTGCTATGCTTAATGCTTGTCACTAGGGCCCGAGTGCCATGATTTCAAATCCGAGCCTATTATGATTTCATGAATATATGTGAGTTTTTGATCCTATCTTGCAAGTCTATAGTCACCTATTATGTGTTATGATCCATTAACCCCGAAGTGACAATAATCAGGACCATTACCGATGATGACCGTAGTTTGAGGATTTCATGTATTCACTATGTGTTAATGCTTTGGTCCCGTACTCTATTAAAAGGAGGGCCTAATATCCCTTAGTTTCCGATAGGACCCCGCTGCCACGGGAGGGTAGGACAAAAGATGTCATGCATGTTCTTTTCCATTAGCACGTATGACTATATTCGGAATACATGCCTACATTACATTGATAAACTGGAGCTAGTTCTGTGTCACCCTATGTTATAACTGTTGCATGATCGATCGCATCCGATATAATTATACATCACTGATACATTTCCTACCAGCATTTCATATATTGTTCTACGCTTATTTACTTTTCCATTGTTACTGTTACAATCAATATAAAACCAAAAATATTACTTTTGCTACCATTTCCACTACTATCATATTACTTTGCTACTAAATACCTTGCTGCAGATATTAAGTTTCCAGGTGTGGTTGAATTGACAACTCAGCTGCTAATACTTGAGAATATTCTTTGGCTCCCCTTGTGTTGAATCAATAAATTTGGGTTGAATACTCTACCCTCGAAAACTGTTGCGATCCCCTATACTTCTGGGTTATCAAGACTATTTTCTGGCGCCGTTGCCGGGGATCATAGCTCTATTCTTTGAGTCACTTGGGATTTCTATCTACTTATCACTATGAAGAACTTGAAAGATCAAAGAACCAAGATTTTCCCTCAACTAGGAGGGAGGTAAGGAACTGCCATCTAGCTCTTTGATTCACCTTCTGTTTTGAGTAACTTGCGACACGTACACCTGCTATTCATTCTAATATGTCGCATGTTATTGATGATGCCACTTCTGCTTTGCATGATACTTATGATGAAACTACTTCTATGCTTGATACTATGTTGCCACTAGGTGAATTTCTTGATGAACAACTTGCTAGGGTTAGAGAGAATGAAATTATTGAAACTGATAATATTGATGAAAGTGATGATGAAGATTCTCCCCCTAGATATGACTTACCTGTTGTGCCCAAGGGTTATGTTATGGATGAAGAAACTTCTAGAGACTTCTTAGCTTGCAATGATAGATCTGATCATAAGAAACTATTAGCTAAGCTTAAAGGAAAGTCTTTGAATGCTAGAATGAAATATGACCCTGCTTTTGCTACTTCACCTATCCTTATTACTGATAAGGATTATGATTTCTCTGTCGATCCTGAGTTAATTACTTTGGTTGAATCTGATCCTTTTTATGGTTATGAATCTAAAACTGTTGTGGCACATCATACTAAATTAAATGATATAGCCACCCTATTTACTCATGATGAGAAAACTCGCTATTACTTTATCCTTAAGTTATTTCCGTTCTCACTAAAGGGTGAGGCTAAAACATGGTTTAATTCTCTTGATCCTGGTTGTGTGCGTAGTCCCTAGGATAAGATTTATTACTTCTCTGCTAAATATTTCCCTGCTCATAATAAACAAGCTGCTTTAAGGGAAATATAAAATTTTGTGCAAATTGAAGAAGAGAGTCTCCCACATGCTTGGGGGAGGCTTCTCCGATTACTTAATGCTTTGCCTGATCATCCTCTCAAGAAAAATGAAATATTCGATATCTTTTATAATGGACTAACAGATGCTTACAGAGACTACCTGGATAGTTGTGCTGGTTATGTTTTCAGGGAAAGAACTGTTGATCAAGTTGAATTGCTATTGAATAATATGTTGACTAATGAAAATAATTGGACACTTCTTGAACCAATTCCTAAGCCAACTCCGAAGAAAAGGGGTATTCTATTCCTCAGTCGTGAAGATATACAAGAGGCAAAGAAATCTATGAAGGAAGAAGGTATTAAAGCTGAAGATGTTAAGAATTTACCACCTATTGAGGAAATACATGGTCTTAGTTTGCCGCCTATTGAAGAAATACATGGTCTTGATAAACCAACACAGGTAGTAAAGGTAAATTCTCTCTATAGATTTGATAAATGTGAAATCCCATTTACTAAGTTTGCTAGCCAATGTTTGGATGAGTTTGATGACTTTATGGTTAAACAAGAAAACTTCAATGCTTATGTTGGCAGACAATTGAAACACAATGCTGATATGCTTGAACACTTGAGTGATTATATGGCTAGTGTTAAAGGTGAACTTAAACTTATTAGTAAACATGCTTCTATGAGCTGCAGTATTTTGATCCAGGAAGAAGTCGCTGATAAATCTCTGAATCATCAGCAATTCACCAGCCGGGAGCGGTTCAGGAGTCCTTGGTTTTAAGATGAGCTGTAGTATTTTGAAGATCAGAATGTTCCATATGAGTGGAGTAGAAGATATTAATTAAGATAGACTTACTGGTACTAATTCGCGAGGATCATCACAACTATCAGCATATTTGTAGATGGAGATCATGTGTCTGCAAACATAGTATCCACAAAGGTTGGCCCTGCTTCTTGCTGAGGACACTGAAATTTTTTGTACAAAATTAGTCATCTATTTTTCCTGTTAGGAACAACCTAACCGGTGTTAGATGTATTATTTTTTCTTTGGACAAAATATAAACAGGTTTATTAAGAAGCTTGAACATTTGACTAGCGTAAGGAAAGGTATTTACAGACTGTTGGATAAATTTTCCGAAAATAACGGATTTCGGTTTGTTACTGGAGAAATGATCTCATGCTGCAGAGGTAGTTCCCTCTTGAACTGGTTCCCTAGTTTTGTTTTCCACAATGTGAGCACACTGCAAATGATGATGAATTTTTACAACATCAATTATTGAACCCGATATGAATGCACTGTCATGTCTTTTGGCCTCGCCAACGCTCCTCCGACGTTCTCTCGCATGATGAATTTCATCTTCAATGCCTACACCAATGACTTCGTTTTGGTCTATCTAGACGACATTCTAGTTTTCTCCAAGAACAAGGAAGATCATGCCAAGCATTTGCGTTTGGTTCTTGATAAGCTCAGAGAACATCAGTTCTACGCCAAGTTCTCCAAGTGTGAATTTTTGCTCGATGAGGTTCTTTATCTTGGTCATATCATCTCTGCCAAGGGCATTGCCGTGAATCCTGAGAAGGTGTCTGCAATTGTGAATTGGGAACCTCCTCAGAACGTGAAGCAACTCCGCAGTTTTCTCGGTCTCGCAAGCTATTGCCGAAGATTCGTTGAAAACTTTTCCAAGATCGCGAAGCCTCCCTCAAATCTTCTTCAGAAGCACGTCAAGTACGTTTGGTCTCCGGAGTGTGATATTGCTTTCAACACTTTGAAAGAGAAGTTGATCACTGCTCCAGTTTTGACTCCGCCTGATGAATCCAAGCCATACGAGGTCTTTTGTGATGCCTCTCTCCAAGGTCTCGGTGCAGTTTTAATGCAAGAGAAGAAAGTTGTTGCTTATACCTCTCGCCAGTTGAAGCCTAATGAGAAGAACTACCCACTCATGATCTCGAGTTGGCGGCAGTTGTGCATGCTCTATTGACTTGGAGACATCTTCTTTTGGGAAGAAAAGTGGATATTTTCACTGATCACAAGAGTCTCAAGTACATCTTCACTCAGCCTAATCTCAACCTCAGACAAACTCGTTGGGTCGAAATGATTCAAGAGTATAATCCGAGTATCGAGTACACTCCAGGCAAGGCCAATGTGATTGCTGACGCTTTGAGCAGGAAGGCTTACTGCAACAGTCTGATTCTTAAGCCTTATCAACCCGAGCTTTGTGAAGCTTTCCGCAAACTTAATCTGCAAGTTGTTCCTCAAGGTTTCCTCCCCAACCTTCAAGTCTCTCCTACCTTAGAAGACCAGATTCGCCAAGCCTAGCTTCTTGATGCTATGGTGAAAAAGGTGAAGATTGGGATTGCCAAGAGTTAGTCCAAGTACAAGTGCTACCGCCTTGATGACAAGGACACTCTCTTCTTCGAGGATCGTATTGTTGTGCCCAAAGGTGACCTCCGTAAAGTGATCATGAACGAGGCTCACAATTCTCTCCTCTCCATCCACCCTGGGAGTACGAAGATGTATCAGGACCTTTAGCAAGCTTATTGGTGGACTCGAATGAAGCGCGAGATCGCTCAATTAGTGAATGAATGTGATGTCTGCAGAAGAGTGAAGGCAGAACATCAAAGGCCAGCAGGTCTCCTCCAACCTCTTGCCATTCCAGAATGGAAGTTTGACCACATTGAAATGGACTTCGTAACTGGGTTTCCAAAGTCCAAGCGTGGCAATGATGCTATATTCGTTGTCATCGACAAACTCACCAAAGTGGCTCATTTTCTTCCTATCAAAGAGTCGATCACTGCAGCTCAATTGGCGGAACTCTATACCTCTCGCATTGTCTCTCTGCACGGTATTCCTCAAGTGATATCTTCAGACCGTGGCAGCCTCTTTACCTCCAAGTTTTGGGATTCTTTTCAGAGGGCCATGGGCACTAACATCCGCTTCAGCACTGCTTTCCATCCTCAAACAAGCGGTCAAGTCGAGCGTGTCAACCAGATTCTTGAAGATATGCTCAGGGCTTGTGTGACCTCCTTCGGCATGAAGTGGGAGGATTGTCTTCCTTATGCTGAATTCTCCTACAACAATAGTTTTCAAGCAAGTTCGGGCAAGGCCCCATTTGAAATTCTGTATGGCAGGAAGTGCCGTACCCCTCTCAACTGGTCTGAAACCGGTGAACGTCAGCTTTTGGGTAATGACTTAATCACAGAAGCAGAAGAAATGTGCAAAGTCATTCGTGATAACCTCAAAGCAGCCCAATCCCGCCAGAAGAGCTACTATGATAGTAAGCACCATAATTTGGCTTTCGAGATCGGAGATCATGTTTACCTCCGTGTGTCTCCTATGAAAGATACTCGTCGCTTCAGTATCAAAGGGAAGCTTGCCCCTAGATACGTGGGACCTTTCAAGATTGTCAGCAAGAGAGGTGACCTCGCCTATCAACTCGAGCTTCCTTCAAACTTTGCAAATGTTCATGATGTGTTCCATGTGTCTCAGCTTCGAAAGTGCTTCAAGACTCCTGACCGCACCGTCAACTTCGAGGATATTGAGCTCCAAGAAGATCTCTCGTATCGTGAGCACCCAGTTGCTATTCTTGAAGAGAATGAACGCAAGACTCGCAACAAGTCAATCAAATTCCTCAAAGTCAAGTGGTCGCACCATTCCAACCGTGAAGCTACCTGGGAACGCGAGGATCACCTCCGTTCTGAGTACCCGGCGTTCTTTCAGTCCTAGATCTCGGGACGAGATCCTTTCGTAGTGGTGGAGTGTTGTAACACCCCAGATGTAACTTTCCCAATTTGTACTCCAACTCTTGCCGTTTCCGGCGTTAAGTTATATTTATTTTCTCGGGTTCGGGTATTTGTCTCCGTGTGTTGTTTTCTTTGTCATGCATCTCATATCATGTCATCATGTGCATTGCATTTGCATACGTGTTCATCTCATGCATTCGAGCATTTTCCCCGTTGTCCGTTTTGCATTCCGGCGCTTCGTTCTCCTCCGGTGGCCATTTCTAGCTTTATTTCGTGTGTGGTGATTAAACACTTCCGGATTGGACTGAGACTTGCCAATCGGCCTTGGTTTACTACCGGTAGACCGCCTGTCATGTTTCGTGCCATTTGGACTTCGTTTGATACTCCAACGGTTAACCGAGGGACCGAAAAGGCCTCGTGTGTGTTGCAGCCCAACACCCATCCAATTTTGCCCAAAAACCCACCAAACTCTGCTCCATGCCCTAGAGCGTTCGATCACGATCGCGTGGCCGAAAACCGCACCTCATTTGGACTCTCCTAGCTCCCCCTATGCCTATATATACACCCCCTCCAAAATTCGCGGTTCATTCTCCCCCTAACCCTACAATCTCAGATCCGACGCGCCGGACACGTCCGCCGCTCACCTCAGCCTACCACCGCCCGCCACGTGGCAGCGCCACCTCCCACCGCCGCTGGCCCGCGAGGGCCCAAGGCCAGCCCTCTCCTCCCACGCCCGGGCCGCCGCCTCCTTCCTCCCGCGCCGCCCGCGCCCGAGGACGACCTCACCGCGCCGCCCTTCTTC
>NC_041390.1:364704003-364713257 GCF_002162155.2 Triticum dicoccoides | reverse complement strand
CGCCTCCTCCACGCCGGCCAAGTCCCCGGCCACCCCGGCCTCTCCTCCCCCCGGTGAGCTCCCTCCTTCTCCGGCCACCCCCGCCATCGCCGGCCGACAAACCTTGAACGGCGCGCTCGGTGAACAGTAATTTCAGATCTGAGATCTGGAATTTTGAGGGTTGACTTTCTCCTCCGAACCCTAATTTTTATGCAATCTTTGACCTGCCGTAACTTTGCATCCGTAGCTCCGTTTTGGACATATAGTATATCAAAATGTACGCCTCGATGAGTACATCATTTCATTCCATTGCATCATTTTCATTTGAGTTCGTCTTGATGCCAGAAATTCTGTTAGAAGGAGGCTTCGTGAGTTAATGGTCAGATCTGCTAGTTCATCTTAGACTTTTGTCATTTTTTCCATGATTGTTGTGTGCATGCTATGCCTGTGAGTCCTTCATATGTTTTTTTAAGGATTTTGTCTTCTTTCCAGAGGTGCAACCCATGCATTTTTAGGATGTGTGTGGTGACTTGTGCAAGCTTGCAAAGTGAGGCACCCGGTAAATCTGTTTTCAGGGACAGTAGTTTTCACTAAGTCTGGGATTATTTAGTTCATGATGCCATATGTTCAGCTTGTTTCCTAGTGATCCGTGCCTCTTTTGAGGATGATCAGTAAAGGAGTTCTGTTAATCATGTTATGCTCTATCCATACATGTCTTTACTTGCAATTATGGAGCACCCTAGCTTGAGTCAATCGAGCTCTACTTTTTCTTCGTGGTGAATCTGGGCAGATCGTCAACTCGTTTGCGATTTTGCCGATGCTACTGTAGTTAATCCGTGCCTGCTATGCCATTGTTCTTGCCATGTCTAGCTAGCTTTTTGTGCCTTCTTAATGGTTATATCATTTCCTTGCCATGACTTGCACCGTAGTGAGTGCATCGAGCTCGTTTACATGCCTTCGTGAGCTATATTTCAGCATGTCTCAGTTTTCACTAAGTCTAAAAACTGATTGTGTTTTAGCTATGATCGTGGGCTTGTTAGTATATTTTGTGAACCCTTTTGGCCCCAGGTCACTTTGGCTCTTTTGTTAAGCTTGTTGAGTAGCTCCACGCCATGTTCTTACTTGTCTTAATCAGGTCATATGTCATGTTGTTTTGCTGCTCCAAAGAGGGCTTCGTGATCTGAAATTTCAGACAAGTGTTAATTTCACTAAGTCTAAAATCTGTTTTGCATTTGCGTTTTTGACATGCTTGTTTGAACCTCATAATGGATGAATTGGCTGTAGCTCAGTGCTAGTCTTTTGTTAAGCATCTTGTGTGCATCCCTGCCATGCATTTTGTTGTCATGTTTGGGTGCTGTAGCATGTTCATCTCATTGCATTTAGATGCCTACTTGCTGTAAATCGCAGACCGGTGTCATTTTTGAAACGCTTGCCATTTCCAAACCGTAACTCCGATTCCGGCGTACTTTATATCGTTTTCAAGCGATTTCATCCCATATTTCCCGTGGAACCCTTGGAATTCCAAGTTGAGGCCAGGTTCATGCATTTCCTGTCATATCTTGCATTTTGCATCCCGCATCGCATCCCGCATAGCATATCATCTTTGCATCGTGTTGATTGAGTTTGCACGTGGTTGATTGTATCCTTGTTGCTTGTTTGTATTGTTTGGGTAGAGCCGGGAGACGAGTTCGCTACCGAGGATCCCGTTGAGTTTGCTTGTGAGGATCCAGTCAACTCTGACAACTGTGCAGGCAAGATGATCATACCCTCGAAATCACTACTATCTTTGCTATGCTAGTTTGCTCGCTCTTTTGCTATGCCAATGCTACGATGCCTACCTTTTGCTTGTCAGCCTCCCAAATTGCCATGTCAAACCTGTAACCCACCATTGTCCTAGCAAACCGTTGATTGGCTATGTTACCGCTTTGCTCAGCCCCTCTTATAGCGTTGCTAGTTGCAGGTGAAGATTGGAGGCCGTTCCTTGTTGGAACATCTTTTATTTACTTGTTGGGATATCATTATATTGCCATGTTATCTTAATGCATATATATACTTGGTGAAGGGTGGAAGGCTCGGCCTCTCGCCTAGTGTTTTGTTCCACTCTTGCCACCCTAGTTTCCGTCATATCGGTGTTATGTTCCCGGATTTTGCGTTCCTTACGCGGTTGCGTTATAATGGGAACCCCTTGATAGTTCGCCTTGTTTAAAGCTTTTCCAGCAATGCCCAACCTTGGTTTTACCATTCACCACCTAGCCTCTTTTTCCCTTGGGTTACCGGAGCCCAAGGGTCATCTTATTTTAACCCCCCCCCCTGGGCCAGTGCTCCCTCTGAGTGTTGGTCCGAACCGGGCAGCCTGCGGGGCCACCTCGGGGAAACTTGAGGGTTGGTTTTACTCGTAGCTTGACCTATCTGAGTGTGCCCTGAGAACGAGATATGTGCAACTCCTATCGGGATTTGTCGGCACATTCGGGCGGTGTTGTTGGTCTTGTTTTAACCTGTCGAAGTGTCTTGAGTTACCGAGATACCGAGTCTGATCGGAACGTCTTGGGAGGAGGTCTATTCCTTCGTTGACCGTGAGAGCTTGTCATGGGCTAAGTTGGGACTCCCCTGCAGGGATTGAACTTTCGAAAGCCGTGCCCGCGGTTATGGGCAGATGGGAATTTGTTAATGTCCGGTTGTAGACAACTTGAACCTTAATTAATTAAAATGAATCAACTGAGTGTGTTACCGTGATGGCCTCTTCTCGGCGAAGTCCGGGAAGTGGACACGGTGTTGGAGTTATGCTTGCGCAGGTTGTTCCTTTAGACTCTCGCTCGTGCTTTGCCTCCTCTTCTCGCTCTCTTTTGCGTATAAGTTAGCCACCATATATGCTAGTCGCTTGCTGCAGCTCCACATATATTTGCCTTACCCCTTCCTATAAGCTTAAATAGTCTTGATCGCGAGGGTGCGAGATTGCTGAGTCCCTGTGGCTCACAGATACTATAACTCCAGATGCAGGTCCAGGTGATTCCGCTCCAGGTGACGAGTACGAGCTCAAGTGGGAGTTCGACGAAGACTCTCAACGATACTACGTTTCCTTTCCCGATGATCAGTAGTGGTGCCCAGTTGGGGGTTATTGGGACCGTTGTCGCATGTTGGGTTCTCTTTATTTTGGCGCCGTAGTCGGGCCATGAGTGTGTTGGATGATGTAATGTTATTTATGTTCTTGATTGACATGGCGAGTGTAAGCCAACTATGTTATCTCCCCTTTATTATTCATATTACATGGGATGTTGTGAAGATTGCCTAACTTGCGACATATGCCTTCAATGCGATTATGTCTCTAAGTCGTGCCTCGACACGTGGGAGCTATAGTCGCATCGAGGGTGTTACAAGTTGGTAATCAGAGCCTTCCCCGACCTTAGGAGCCCCATTGCTTGATCGTTTTTTTAGAGGCCGAGTTATGTCTAGAAAAATGTTTTGAGTCACTTAGGAATTATATATCGGGGAGCTTAGGAATTCTTTTTACTTCCCAGTCTCCTCATCACTCTGGTAAGGCATCCTGACGTAGAGTTTTGACTCTTCTCTTCTCAAATTTCACAAAAAAAATTTAGGATCACGCGAGTATCTTGGAATCATTCCGATGGCTTATGATGAGAACATTGTCTTGGTGCCTCCTGTCAGGGGTTTAGTGGAAGTGTCCCGGGGAGTTGAGCTCTGAGGTGTTGTCATCATAATTTCATCGTTGCAATTCTGGAATACTTGAGATATGTTCGCCGACATCGAAAATCTCTTTTATGCAGTTCGTTGGTGAGATAACCTCGACGCCACCCAGTACTGGGGCGGGAGTTCGGGAGTATCGCCATAACTTGTATAACGGATGCTTTTCGAAGGTTGAGGTAGATGGTTTCCGAAGGTTTCTTGGTTATGTGTTGAAGGATGGATATAGCTAGATGTAGGATTTGCTAGTTTGGGTGAGATATTATGCTTCCCCTGTATCCCCAACACCTGATTGCATAACCGGAAAGGTTCGGGAGTTTCATAGGTGGGAATTCTAGTAGCTCTAGTTCTTCTTCCACGGATATTGGTTTGAGATTGGGATTTCTTACCGATTATTCATTCTTGATCCGTACCTTGTTGATTTATTTCTCTACCTTAATTCTACGTGGCTTCTCAATTTATGGATATGTGACCATTTCAAGAGGAATGCATTCGTTCATTTTGTTCGGATGTGAAGACTATATGTTGCAATTTTCATTCCGTTGGATTCAGCTTCAATATTATCTGTCAATGTGCTAATGGTGGTCACCCTCTTCAGGATGGCTCCTCCAACGCGCACTACTCCGAATCCTGATCCGCCACCACCCCCACCTCCTCCAGAGGCATGGCAAGCTGTGATGGCCGCAACCAATGCAAACACACAGCTGATCATGCAAATTCTTCAAGAGCGCAATCAAGGCAGTCAAGGGAATCAAGGCAGCAATCAGAGTCACTTTGCTACACTCAACCAGTTCCTTGCTAACGGGCCAAAGACTTTCAGCAATTGTGTTGAGGCAACCGATGCTGATGATTGGCTTGTGGATCTGTGTAAGCATTTTGAGTGCAGTAACGTCAGGCCTGAGGACTTTGTTAAGTTCGCTTCCTTCCAACTCAAAGATCAAGCTGCAGAATGGTTCCAGCAGTACAGGGACTCCAGAGGTGGACGTGTTATCACTTGGGATGATTTCCGTCGAGATTTCCGAGCTCATCATATTCCCCAGAGCATGGTTGAAAGCAAGCGTGAGGAATTCCGCAATCTGAAGCAAGGCTCTTTGTCTGTCTATGACTACAACAAGTTGTTCCAGAAGCTCGCCCGCTTTGCCAAGCAGGACGTGCCTGATGAGAAGAGCATGATATACCAGTTCAGGGGTGGTCTCAGAGAAGATATTTAGCTCGCTCTTGTTCTCTTCGAGCCCTTGAGATACGATGAGTTCTACAACATGGCACTGAAGCAAGAGGCTGCTCAGTTGAGGTGTGCTGCTTCCAGGAAGTGAGTCAGAGATGTTACTCCTTCTTCCTCTACTCAAGTGGCCAAGCAGCAGAAGTTTTGGCTTCCTCCTCCTCCGTTCCGTCAGCCGTATCAGCAGAAGAGCAAAGGTGGCAGTGGTTCTTCCCACCCACCCAACCCTGGCTTTCAGAACAAGACTTCGTCTCAACCTCCAAGATCGAGTGCTCCATACCACCGTCCGCTTTTAGAGGTCACGTGCAACAAGTGCCAACATAAGGGTCACTATGCCAACAAGTGTTTCAACCAGAGGCGTCTTCCTCCTCCTCCTCCTGTCAGATCGGCAAGTACAGCTGTGGTCAAGCATAACCCCAAGCATGCCAAGGTTAATTTGATGAATGCAGCTCAGGCAGAGGACTCGTCAGATGTGATCATGGGTAACCTTCCTATTAATGATATTCTTGCAAGAGTTCTTTTTGACACGGGTGCATCACATTGTTTCATGTCAAAGCCATTTTTTACCAAGCATGAGTTCATTTCTTCTCATTTGGGTAAACAAATGGATATCGTTTCTCCTGGCAAATGTTTGAGTGCTAGTCTGGAGGTGCCAGATGTTACTATCACGTTGGGCGACTACAAGTTCCTTTCTTCCCCAATGGTTCTTGGTAACTCGGATATTGATCTTATTCTCGGGATGGATTGGCTTTCTAAGCACAAGGCTCAGCTTGATTGTGCAGCCAGGCAGATTCAATTGACTCATTCGTCTGAGGATGTAATTGTCTTTGCCGCTCGGGATAATACCATCCGCCTGTTTTCTCTCAATGAGAAGGGTGAATTGGATGCCATCTCTCAAATTCCAGTCGTTTGCGAATATCAAGACGTCTTTCCAGAAGAGCTCCCAGGAATGCCTCCGCACTGGCCAGTTGAATTCGTTATTGAACTCGAGCCTAGCACGGAACCTGTGTGCAAACGTCCTTACAAGCTCGGACCTGAAGAGTTGAAGGAGCTGAAGAAATAACTCGATGAGCAAGAAAGAATGGGTCTCATCCGGCCTAGTTCTTCTCCGTGGGGTTGTGGTGTTCTTTTTGTGAAGAAGAAGGATGGAACGGACCGACTTTGTGTTGATTACCGTCCAGTGAACAAGAAGACCAGCAAGAACAAATACCCACTTCCCAACATCAATGAGCTGTTCGAACAACTCAAAGGTGCCCAAGTATTCTCCAAGCTTGATCTCCGTATGGGTTATCACCAGATTCGCATTCGTGAAGAAGATATTCCCAAGACAGCATTCAGAACAAGCTTTGGTTCATATGAATACACAGTCATGTCTTTTGGCCTCGCCAACGCTCCTCCGACGTTCTCTCGCATGATGAATTTCATCTTCAATGCCTATACCAATGACTTCGTTTTGGTCTATCTCGACGACATTCTGGTTTTCTCCAAGAACAAGGAAGATCATGCCAAGCATTTGCGTTTGGTTCTTCATAAGCTCAGAGAACATCAGTTCTACGCCAAGTTCTCCAAGTGTGAATTTTGGCTCGATGAGGTTCTTTATCTTGGTCATATCATCTCTGCCAAGGGCATTGCCGTGAATCCTGAGAAGGTGTCTGCAATTGTGAATTGGGAACCTCCTCAGAACGTGAAGCAACTCCGCAGTTTTCTCGGTCTCGCAAGCTATTGCCGAAGATTCGTTGAAAACTTTTCCAAGATCGCGAAGCCTCCCTCAAATCTTCTTCAAAAGCACGTCAAGTACGTTTGGTCTCCGGAGTGTGATATTGCTTTCAACACTTTGAAAGAGAAGTTGATCACTGCTCCAGTTTTGACTCCGCCTGATGAATCCAAGCCATACGAGGTCTTTTGTGATGCCTCTCTCCAAGGTCTCGGTGCAGTTTTAATGCAAGAGAAGAAAGTTGTTGCTTATACCTCTCGCCAGTTGAAGCCTAATGAGAAGAACTACCCCACTCATGATCTCGAGTTGGCGGCAGTTGTGCATGCTCTGTTCACTTGGAGACATCTTCTTTTGGGAAGAAAAGTGGATATTTTCACTGATCACAAGAGTCTCAAGTACATCTTCACTCAGCGTAATCTCAACCTCAGACAAACTCATTGGGTCGAAATGATTCAAGAGTATAATCCAAGTATCGAGTACACTCCAGGCAAGGCCAATGTGATTGTTGACGCTTTGAGCAGGAAGGCTTACTGCAACAGTCTGATTCTTAAGCCTTATCAACCCGAGCTTTGTGAAGCTTTCCGCAAACTTAATCTACAAGTTGTTCCTCAAGGTTTCCTCGCCAACCTTCAAGTCTCTCCTACCTTAGAAGACTAGATTCGCTAAGACCAGCTTCTTGATGCTATGGTGAAAAAGGTGAAGATTGGGATTGCCAAGAGTCAGTCCAAGTACAAGTGCTACCGCCTTGATGACAAGGACACTCTCTTCTTCGAGGATCGTATTTTTGTGCCCAAAGGTGACCTCCGTAAAGTGATCATGAACGAGGCTCACAATTCTCTCCTCTCCATCCACCCTGGGAGTACGAAGATGTATCAGGACCTTAAGCAAGCTTATTGGTGGACTCGAATGAAGCGCGAGATCGCTCAATTCGTGAATGAATGTGATGTCTACAGAAGAGTGAAGGCAGAACATCAAAGGCCAGCAGGTCTCCTCCAACCTCTTGCCATTCCAGAATGGAAGTTTGACCACATTGAAATGGACTTCGTAACTGTGTTTCCAAAGTCCAAGCATGGCAATGATGCTATATTCGTTGTCATCAACAAACTCACCAAAGTGGCTCATTTTCTTCCTATCAAAGAGTCGATCACTGCAGCTCAATTGGCGGAACTCTATACCTCTCGCATTGTCTCTCTGCACGGTATTCCTCAAGTGATATCTTCAGACCGTGGCAGCATCTTTACCTCCAAGTTTTGGGATTCTTTTCAGAGGGCCATGGGCACTAACATCCGCTTCAGCACTGCTTTCCATCCTCAAACAAGCGGTCAAGTCGAGCGTGTCAACCAGATTCTTGAAGATATGCTCAGGGCTTGTGTGATCTCCTTCGGCATGAAGTGGGAGGATTGTCTTCCTTATGCTGAACTCTCCTACAACAATAGTTTTCAAGCAAGTTTGGGCAAGGCCCCATTTGAAATTCTGTATGGCAGGAAGTGCCGTACCCCTCTCAACTGGTCTGAAACCGGTGAACGTCAGCTTTTGGGTAATGACTTAATCACAGAAGCAGAAGAAATGTGCAAAGTCATTCGTGATAACCTCAAAGCAGCCCAATCCCGCCAGAAGAGCTACTATGATAGTAAGCACCGTAATTTGGTTTTTGAGATCGGAGATCATGTTTACCTCCATGTCTCTCCTATGAAAGGTACTCGTCGCTTCGGTATCAAAGGGAAGCTTGCCCCCAGATACGTGGGACCTTTCAAGATTGTCAGCAAGAGAGGCGACCTCGCCTATCAACTCGAGCTTCCTTCAAACTTTGCAAATGTTCATGATGTGTTCCATGTCTCTCAGCTTTGAAAGTGCTTCAAGACTCCTGACCGCACCGTCAACTTCGAGGATATTGAGCTCCAAGAAGATCTCTCGTATCATGAGCACCCAATAGCTATTCTTGAAGAGACTGAATGCAAGACTCGCAACAAGTCAATCAAATTCCTCAAAGTCAAGTGGTCGCACCATTCCGACCGTGAAGCTACCTGGGAACGCGAGGATCACCTCTGTTCTGAGTACCCGGCGTTCTTTCAGTCCTAGATCTCGGGACGAGATCCTTTCGTAGTGGTGGAGTGTTGTAACACCCCGGATGTAACTTTCCCAATTTGTACTCCAACTCTTGCCGTTTCCGGCGTTAAGTTATATTTATTTTCTCGGGTTCTAGTCTTTGTCTCCGTGTGTTGTTTTCTTTGTCATGCATCTCATATCATGTCATCATGTGCATTGCATTTGCATATGTGTTCATCTCATGCATTCGAGCATTTTCCTCGTTGTCCGTTTTCCATTCCGGCGCTTCGTTCTCCTCCGGTGGCCATTTCTAGCTTTCTTTCGTGTGTGGTGATTAAACACGTCCGGACGGCGCCGGACACGTCCGCCGCTCGCCTCAGCCTACCGCCGCCCGCCACGTGGCAGCGCCACCTCCCACCGCTGCCGGCCCGCGAGGGCCCAAGGCCGGCCCTCTCCTCCCACGCCCGGGCCGCCGCCTCCTTCCTCCCACTCCGCCCGCGCCCGAGGACGACCTCGCCAAGCCGCCCTTCTTCCACGTCGCCGACGCCCCGCCTCCGCACTCGGCCATCGCCGCCCCAGGCCGCGCACCTCGCCGGC